>NW_024100865.1:300000-457000 GCF_016161935.1 Mauremys reevesii
TAGCTCGTACGCACCAGCAGATCTGAGACTAACTTCTCAATGGCCTGAGCTTCAAGGGAAGAGAACTGGATATTGCATACATCCTGACCGGAGTGGTGCATTTAAAGTTACATGCTCAGATATGTCGTGAAACCCAGAGGTGCCTATCACAACTGGATTCTCCTCTGTTAGGCTGCTGCAGGTTTGCCAGGATCTCACCCGGGGTCACCCATCTGTGCAGTCCAGCTGTTGAAAACACCATCTCCTGGATCGGACCCTCGACTCCTCCCTCCTTCACCCTGCTGGACTCCTGATTCAGCCAGTTCAGATTGGTCTGTCCTTTCTAGTGCCAGTGGGATTGTTTTGTACCTGCTTCTTTACTAGTCTTTCCTAGTGCCATGCACCAGCTTTTCACACACATACGCACACACAGCAGAAACAACACAATTTTAACATGTTCCCCTTCCTTTTTGTAAATAAATGTACATATTGTCAATTTTTTTGTTGTTTTTTATTAAAGAAAGTTTGCTTGATGTGCTAGCATAACTGTACCAGCTTCTTGTGTACCATAGTACTAGGTGGCTTGAGAGTTAGTACCTACAAACAGACCTATGGAGCCATTTATTACACTTTTTACCAAAGGGAGTTATCATTGTAGTGCTTTTGTGTGGAAACTTTTCTCTCTTTTGTAAATAAAAATACGTCTTGGTTCTTATTGAGGAAGACACTCGCTCACCCACAGCCCTGTTCCTGTTCTGAAAGGCACCACGCAGCATGCAGTTTGCAGTGCGGAGAGGGGACATTTGACCATTTTATTATTGGCTTCACAATCTGCCTCTGCCTTCTCCCCTCAATGTGTGTGTTTTGTGGTGAACATGACCATGTTCTAAGCAGCCTGTTATATAATATATATTTATATATCTTCACTTTTAATTTTTTTAATTATTTTTTTGGGTGGGTAATTTTTATCCACCTGGTCTTCCAGCTCAGAGAACCTTTGCTTTTGGGACGTGTTGCTGAGCTACCTAGCTGGGGTTGATTGTGCTTATGTATTTTCCCTCTCGGTATTGGAGAAAACATCCTAAGTACCAAACCAGTATTTCATTAGAGTGAGTGTGTGTGTGTGTGTGTGTGTGTGTGAGTGGCAAGGCGGGTAGGCTGTGTGACGCATTTCACTAGTGAAATCCACAAATGGGATATATATTTTTTTAAGCATAGAAGTTTAGTGCTGGCATATATTTAAGCATTGGAAGATTTTGGTTTTCAGACAAGTTGGCATGGACTTCGTAAGCCACGACAGACCCAACTGCACTGTCTCTCCTCCTCAGAGGAGGCATCTTTTCCTTGCACAAAACAATGCTGCCAGTTGTGCCCGAACAGCTTCCGTTGTCTCAGCTGGAGAGCTGTGAATGCAGCTTTGCTGCTTTTCCAAGTCCTCTTCTGAACTCTGTTCCAGGAAGGGGGTTTTATTGTGTCCTCTTCCATTTCAAAGGTTTTACACACACTCCCCTGCGCCTCACCCAACCCTCAGGTGTTTCTTTTCAATGTATGTTAAAGCTGATCTGGAAGTGGAAGTCTGGATAATTTAGACTTTACCAGCTTGGAAGTAACAGCTGCTGCTGCTTTGTGGGTGTTTTGTCCAAGAATCTGTGCCTGCATGTTGTTTGAGCGGAATGGGGTTAACATGGCGGGATTCCTGTTGTTCAAGGTACCTAGGAAAAAAACCCAATAAAACAAGGAGATCTCCTCCTGCAGCAGGGTATTCACCTACAGCTTTCATCCCTCCCGACGTCTGACTTCTGAGCTCCAAGCTCTGATCCCAGCCTGTGCAATAGCAAAGATTTCTTTTTACTTTAAATTGCTTTTTGTATTCTGTAATATGATCCTTGGCCACCTATCCATGTGATGATTTCTATACAAATGTTGTAAACTTGACTGTAGAGCAGTATTTCCATTAAAATATCAGGGCTAATCATTGTGTATAGATTCTTCTTCCTTCTTGATCATACACAATGAGATTTTGACACACACTCTCCAGAGGGAAGGGAGGAAGATGCATCTGAGGAAATCACTCCTTTAATAAAAATAGAATTAGAGTTGGTGGGAGAAGATAGTAAACCTGAAAGTTTGATCTCTGTTTAGAACACTCACAAATGACCAATGTTTGACTTGCCCTTTAATTTATCTGCTAGGGTATCGCCTCTGGATTCCAGACACTAATTTGTAAGCAATTCCCAGTCCCTGTTCAGAGGTGTGAAACTCCCTTTATTTTGTAGCAGTTGCAACATTTTGTGGTGGCGGAGAGACAATAATTAGCCACTTCTTCCCCTGGAGTTGGGAGGTCATCCCAGCTGCTATAGATCAGAACAAATACGGAAGTAATCAGCCCTGTAAATTTCAGTTCCACTAAAGCTGCTGGGGAAGGGGTTGACCCCCCCCAACCCCTTGAGTCAGTCTGGGAAATGGGGTAATACAATTTACCAGCCAGTGGAAATGTCCAAAAAAACACCCCAACTCTCTCCCTCCGTCTTGTTAGCAGCAGGGCTGTTAAATAACAAATCAATCCTTTTTGGTTCCTTAACACATTAACAGTTGTCTTTAGCCTGATTCTCTGTTGATTTTGAGCTGTCTTCAGCACTCCCTTTGCCTACATCCAGTGCTTCGAGGTTGAGGTCTATCACATCCACAGTCATGGTGTTTAGGCCACTAAACATGCAGCCACCCTGACGTGAACCTTGAATTTTTTTAGCCTCAGTGGTAACATTGCACTTTATATGGCTCGGTATTTTGTGGAACAGTTTAATAGTTTTTCCTCTCTGCTTTCTGTCTCTTGCCGTTGGGTGAGGAAGCCCCATGAGGTAATTGGGTTGTATAAATACACAGGTGGAACTACCAGAAAAGCTCAGCCAGCTGGCATTGGGTATCCCAAGCCACATGCTAAGGAGCACTGAATACAGACTGTAAGTCCATTCATAATGAGTGGGGAATCCAAGAGATGCAAATAGTGGCAATGTCTGAAGGTGCTCTAAGGTACTGGATAGCCTGACTGGTTTTCAACAGTGCTTTGAGCCTCCCTTTGAACTCTTCCCTTTTGGACTCTGAACTGGGGGATGTCAGCAAGCAAGGGTCATAGAGCACAACCATCCCTTCTGGTCTTAGAATCTCATCTGACTGCCTGTATAACCCAGAACTTCCCCCAACAAATTCCTTTGGAACTGCAGCTTTAAAAAAAATCCAAAAAAGATGCGCCTGTGGAAGTGCAGCCCACAGGCTTTGGTTCAGCTGAGTCATTCGTCCATCTCCTCCCCTTCTTTGGACACACCCCCAAAAAAGAAACAAAAAAAACCCCTCAGCTTTGCCCTGCAAAGCTGGGTCATTAGAGTACTTTTGAGGGAGCCAGAACATCTGGCGAGTGCTGTCTTGACTCAGTGAAGCTGCCAAGCGCGTTTGTGTGGCCAGACCGGGAGCAGTGAATGGTGTGCTGCTTCCTTCGCCAGCAGGTGGTGACAGGTTAGCAAAGGTTTGTGACTTCAGGGGAGCCATTCTGTGTCTCCAGGCAGTTTCTTGCTTGTCTCTGTAAGGGCTGCCACATTTTACTGAAGGCTGAAAATCTGAGGAGCCCTTTGCCTCTCTGGTGCTTAAAGCTGCAGCGCTTTCAAAGAATCTCGTGTTCCTTCCCCTCCCAGGCAAAACTAGAATTCTGTATCTAGGTCAAGCAAAACAGCTGCTCGTAAACCACCGGGTTTGCCTTTGCACGCTATGATGTCCCTGGCATGCTGGATTAGTGACATGGTACTTGAGGCAGTTAATCCTGCCATTGTCTGGTAATCAGAGTAGGTTCCCCAAGGGGTGCTTTCAAACTTCTCCCTCTCAGCTTCCAGGAATTTGATGTTTCGGACCGTAAGCTCTCCTGTCTTTGACACACATGGAGACTTTTCCCAGTTGGGTGGCAGAGAATCTGTTGGAAGTACGCGTTCCCAAGGCAGCTGTAGCACCTCTCTCCTTAGCTGCTTTCTGGAAGGGGTCCCAAATGAAACCTAGTCCCTTGGGATTCCCCTAGAAAGTGGCTGTGTAGTAGAAGCAGCTTATTGGTCTTCCACCAGCATGTTTATAAAACATCATCTCCACGACCCTGCAGTGAGACTCTGAGAACCCAACACCCGTCCCACAGCTGTTGGGCTCAGTAATTTTGGGGACTGAGTCTCCACACAGCTCCTTCCCCTCCTCTGCCCAGATGGATTGCAGGTGGGGAGCACCTTGAAGGACAGAAATACAAATGGTGGCTGGTGCCCTGCATGCTGTTAAATAACCAGCCCTGCCTGCCTCCCCTGGGATACATGATGGACAAGTGAAGCCGGAGAAGAGCAGGAGGCTTGGACCACCCGCCCTGCTGTAAGTCCCAGCTGAGGGGTAGTGCTGTGCTGGGAGAAGAGGCGGGGGGAAATCGGGGAGGGGTTCTAGGGGCAGGGGCAGCAGCCACATCGCACAGTGGCTGAGAGCCAGAACCCAGTTGGAGTGACCTGCAGAGTGTAGGAGGAGGGAGAAAACCCTCAGGGCTGGTTCTGGGGTATCCTCTCCCCAGCCATAGTGTGAACCTCCCTGCCCCGTGAGGTGTTGCCATCCTGGCCCGGGCAGGAGCCATGGCTGGTCAGCAGGGTCTGGGAGTCAGAAGTGAGTCGTTCCTGGCAGGCTGGGGGCAGTGGCAAGCAGGGAGGGGGTGGACTCCACAAGAGGGAGGAAAACAACCTCCCATGGGAGACCCGGCTGCTGGAGGAGACTTTCCCCCTACTCCCTCCAGAGCTGTGGTGCCGCCGGCAGGGACTCTGAGCTGCCCCAGCCAAGGGCGAGGCTGGGGGTTGATCCGAGCCTTATTTGGTGCTAATTCTGCAGAACCTAGCCTGGCATATGCCAGGAAGTCGGGTTACAGACCCAGCACTAACCATCTCTCCCAAGGATTGCTGCCAGCCCCCTGCAAGTGGCAGCTCCGAGAGCTCCTGCACGCACAGAACAGCTGACCCCCCCACCCCGTCTCAGCCCCAGCTATGCTCATGGGGATATGAAATTCTAGCTCTGAGCCTCCCTGCCTTCAACAGCTGATCATGCCCCAAAGGGCTGCGCCAGAGCTGAGGAAACAGAGCCCAGGGCTGGAGTGTGCAGTCCAGTCCCTCCCGCGCATCACGGGCATTAGTTCTGTCAGTGGCTGACCCTGCCAGCTGCTCACTAGGCAGAACCCAGCCAGGTGCTGAGCAGGTATCCCAGGCCTGGCGCTTAAATACCTGTAGAGGCGGCAGTCAGCCCAAGAAGGGTGGGCAGGGGGGTTGGCGTAGAGTCTCAGGCTGAACTGCAGGCCACAAGCGGAGCCAGTGTCACTTCTCACAGCCCCAATCCGCAGAGCAAGAGAGGACCAAGGCTGCTGCAGCCAGAATTTCCTTCACTCCGGCTGCAGGGCCTGGGCTCGCCCAACATGTGACTTTGGCTGTCAGAAAACTCCCCAGCTCCCTTTTAAAACTGATTCTCCCCTCCCCCCATCACTGTCGAGGACAAACTGCGGGGGTCAGCTCTTGCTTAGGGAGGGGGAGTTTGAGCTCCTTACATTGGCTTTGTAGTGAAGCGAACTCCTAACCAGCAAGGTCATGTGAAAGTAAAATGAATTATATTGTAAAAATAAGAATGGATTAAAGAAATGTTGTATGTACCTTTAAGCAGAAATAAGAAATGTTGAAATACAGGTGCCAGGAAAAGAAACATTAGGCATAAAAAATGGTGCTAATGGCGAAACATTAACAGACAATCGGTAATAGTTAGTAAGGAAATAAGATATGCATGCCTAGCCCAGGTAAACTTGTCTGATTCTGCTTCCTTTGTTATCTTGTTAAGTTCTCACCCTTTTATCTGTATAAATAAGATAGTTTGTGTCTTGCGTGGTGCTCACGTTATCTGGGTGTTGTTAGCAGAGCGCTGTGCTAATAAAACAGAGTGGTCTGACAAACTGTGAGTCCTGAGTCTAACTTTGGCAGTCACTAATAATAGCAAGAGGCAAGAGTTTATTTGAACTGAACAAATTCTTTAAAAGAGGCAGGGTGGGGAGTAAACAGAAGCCTAAATTGCAGCAGGTGGCATGTAAGTGGGAAAGTAGAAGTGCTGAGATGGCTTGTGAAGAGCAAGTAACTGAAGGGATTTGGGGCTGGTCTACACTATGGGGGAAATCGATCTAAGATACGCAACTTCAGCTACGTGAATAATGTAGCTGAAGTCGAAGTATCTTATATCGAATTACCTACCGTCTTCACGGCGCGGCATCGATGTCCGCGGCTCCCCATGTCGACTCCACTACCGCCGTTCGGGTTGGTAGCATTCCGGAGTTCACAGGAGCGCGTTCGGGGATCGATATATCGCGTCGATCCCCGAGAAATCGATTGCTACCCGCCAATACGGCGGGTAGTGAAGACGTACCCATAGACAAACACTAAAAACACTTTATGGAGATCAGAAGCCTGTGAGCAATTAAAGATGACAAGGACATTGCTGAGAAACTAATCTTTTTGTGTGTTCATCTTCTGCCTTCTCACAGAGGCTGTTGGACAGAGATCTGTCCCAGACTGGTTCTCTTCTATTTACAGAGGTACCATCGAGGCTTGAGAGAGCAGCAGAGGCAGTCCCAGACCAAGCTGATAATTTACAAAGTAACCCCCACTCCCACTTCTTCGAGCTGGACTTCATCCTGCTCTTAGTAGTATAAAGGTGCTACTGTCAGTCAAAGCCTAACCCCACCCCTTGACCCCTTAAACCCTGCCCACCTATCACCAGAAGTCCTGCCCCATGTGACCCCTCTAAGAGCTCCTCCCACTGTCCTCTACCAATCAGGATGGGTTTCACCCCCATAGGACCACCCCGAGAGGAGATTTAACCAATCAGGGGGAGTTCAGGGCTGGGTGACCCATCCGGAAGTGGTTCTTGTGACCCCTCTAAGAACTCCTCCCACCACCCTCTACCAATCAGGTTGGGTTTCAGCTGTTGGGGACCACCCCCAAGAGGAGATTTGACCAACGAGGAGGAAGTCCGGGGTGGGGTGATCCGTCCGGAAGTGGTTCGTGTGACCCCTCTAAGAACTCCTCCTATCGCCCTCTATCAATTGTGATGGGTTTTGGACACATAGGTCCACCCCAAGAGCAGATTTGACCAAAATAGGGCAGGTTCTGGGACTGGGTGAACTGCCCAGAAGAGGGTGGTGTGACTCCTCGAAGAACTCCTCCCAGTGCCCTCTGCCAATCAGAGCACAGAACCATCACCCCATAAGTCGCAATGTCAGGCAGAAGAGGCCATCTTTTACCAAGATCGTGTGTTTTAGAAATCGTGGAAACATGGACTCCTTCAGCACCCCTATGAGAACTTCGGACTTTGTTTTAGCCCCGAGAGTCTTCGACCATCCACGGAGAAAGTGCTATATCAGCGACAGTTCCGAGGAGGAGGTGGGAGCGACTGAGTTTACACTGTTGATGGATACGCCGGAACCCAAACCGAAAGCCAACTGCTTGTGAGACACCCCCCAGAGGAGGAAGGTGAGGTGAACGGAAAAGATGTCGCACAGGTAAATGAATGATTAGGAAGTGACGGATGATGATGGGGTGTAATGGGTTAGGAACCAGGCGTTGTGTGAATCTAAAAAACAAGCAGTGGGAACTTGTTTCTTGTCTGAAAATCTCTCAACAGCTTTCTAGAGGCCCTGGACAGCATTGCATCAAGCAGCAAAGATGAACTGGGCCCACCTTGTTTTTGCTCAGTGGCGATACAAACACTATTATTGCCATAGGTTATGCTCGGCAATGTCTGTGCCTGACCCAAGAACATTTTGCGCAAGGGGTGACCTTGTTAAATGCTGTGCAATTCAGTGGAGACCCTGACCATGTTTTAAAGAAAATGACCAAACTGGAAGATGGCTGCTTACAGGGTTATATTGACCGTCTAGTCCGCACAAAAAGTTACAGAACCCTGCTTAAGAAAAAGACTATTTGTAAGAAATCTAAAAGGATAAAGTTAGAGAATGGTGAGGGTAGCTGTAAATTAAAAAAAAAATTGAAAAGGACTTTGTGACTATCTGTGTTTCTGTTAGAAGGTCTCTGGCCCTTAAGTGAGCTAAAAGTTTTAATGAGCATCTTAGTTTGTTTTCAAGGAGCTGTATGTTTTTTAAATAAAAAATAAATAGTTTGTGAGAACGTAGCTCTTGTGTTTTTGTGTAAAAGAGAACCATTTACAGCAAAAACCTGAACTGTATGTTGTGGGAGGGAAAAATCCTAAAAATGTGTTTACAATAAAACAAAAAACAAAAGAACCCCAGAACAAAACAAAAAACCCCAGGGATGGTTCAGACATGTATTTGAGTACAATAGAGCTGACTTATCCTGTTGAACTGAATGGTTTTAACCACACCCCCACTGAATTAGCCAGGGTGACTGTGATTACTCACTCTTGTTGTCATAGGGTTAAATTTGATGGGTGTGCACCCACGGTAAGGGGTGGATGGGTGAAGATGGGGAATTCTGATTAATATGAAATGAAAGAAAACCTCAGGAATTCGCAGATGCTATTGGACAGTTTAAATATGGCCCAGGAGCTGGTGTAATGCTATGGGTCATTCTTTCTAGAAACCGCCCCCCCTCCCACCAAACTTTAAGCATGAAAGAAACATGTTTTAAAAAAACAAGCCCCAAGACATTCATTGATATCTGCAAAGGGCCCCCACTTGGAAACGTATTTTAACTAAAAGAAAAAAAAGCCCAGTTGTGCCGACCCACCCCCACCCCAGATTGCAAAAGGGAATGCTAGGGGAGGGCTGCCTAAAGTCCTTAAGTATCTATTATTTCTGAGCTGTGGTGATTAAATTAACCTGCTAACTACTATTTTGAAATGTGTTTGAAACAAAGTGTTAGGACGGTATAAAAACCTCAGGTATTTTGGAGACTGTCTTTTTCAACAGAAACTCTCTCCAGTTGCTGCTGGACTGTAAGAGGAGGAGCTTTGTTCCCTGTTTTTAACTCTGACAATATATATTATATAATGCCACTCTTTGGCCATGCTGTGTTACAAAATAATGGTGCCTATCTTTATTGCAGTGTGATCTGTTTAGCATGGAACCAGTAACTTGAAGCTGCATTTCACAACTAGGCCAAGGTAAAAAAACATTTTTCACTATATTTGTGCTTCATACTGTTAAATTAAAAACCAAACAAACAAACAGAAAAACCACTTCAGGTATTACAGAGGTTGTATAGGGATTTGGGGGTAATACTAACTAACGTTTTTGCTTGTTCTTTAACCTGAAGGCCCAAACAAACGTGGGGGGGAAGCAGAACAACCATGTGCCTTTTAAATGCATGTGGGTTTATTAAAAAGTATTTGGTTGCAAACTTGGTTTGGTGTGTTTATAAAGCTGCTGGTTTTGTGTGTGAGAGAGGGGTCTGCGCAAGACATAGGTGTGGGGTTTTTAAAAAGTATTTGGTGGCAAACTTGGTTTGGTGTGTTTATAAAGCTGCTGGGGTTTTGTGTATGTGTGTGTGTGTGTGCGCGATAGGGGGTCTGTGCATTACATAGGTGTGACGGTTTGGATCACAGAAACCCCCTGGGAGCTGCCACCTGATGTGCCCAGACTACTTCTAGCCCTGCTTTCTCTGCCAGCTCAGGACTCCTGCACCCTGTCTTGCTGAGCCAGACTCTCCCGTCTGCTCCAGCAAAGACCCAGGGTCTGAATTACTTGCCCCACAGCTGCAGGTTTACCTGAAAGGAGCTCACAGAAGCGTTCCTGTCTTTAACACTCAGATGCCCAACTCCCAATGGAGTCCAAACCCAAATAAATCTGTTTTACCCTGTATAAAGCTTTATACAGGGTAAACTCATAAATTTGTTCACTCTCCATAACACCGACAGAGAGAGATGCACAGTTGTTTGCTCCCCCAGGTATTAATACATACTCTGAGTTAATTAATAAGTAAAAAGATCCTTAGCAGTTGCAGAATGCCCCCTGTTACAGACTAATCTCCTTTTAGCTTGGGTCCAGCAATCATTCACACCCCTTGCACACTGTCCTTTGTTCCAGTTTCTTTCAAGTATCCTGGGGGGTGGAGAGGCTCTCTCTTTAGTCAGCTGAAGACAAAATGGAGGGATCGTCCAGGGGTTTAAATAGACTTTCTCTTGTGGGTGGAGACTCCCTCCTCACTCCTATGCAAAGTCCAGCTCCAAGATGGAGTTTTGGAGTCACCTGGGCAAGTCACATGTCCATGCATGACTCACAGTTTGTACAGGTAGCATCCATTGTTTACATGCTACCTTGAATGTCCTCAAGTAGACTTCTTATGTGGCTTGGAGCATTCCAAGATCCATTGTCCTTTAAGTGTTTCTTGATTGGGTACTTAATTTCAACATTCCTTTCTCCAGGAACTGACCAAATGCTCTACTAAGGTTATTTAGAAATCAAGCCAGTACACAGCCAATGTTCATAACATTCATAACTTTGAATACAAAAATGGTACATGCATACAAATAGGATTAAAAAGACAAGTCAGCAAAAAGACTACCTCAGAGCCCATGAAGGCTATCACATTTACAAATAATGGTCCTCACTCTGCCGGGCACTCTCCCAATCTTAATTCCCCTATCTCTGACAACCCTGGGCAGCGCCGACCCAAGAAGACCCTTAGCAACATGATTTGGAAGGAGCTGGTGAATTTAGGGGAGGATATGGGAAAATATGATCGCCAGCCCCTCAGCATCCTGATTAATACTTTGTCTCAGGTCATGTGGAAAACGGAGTTAATGCAGGGAGCTCCCCCACAACCCACTGCCCCAGTATGGAGGGCATCCCCCACACCCACTCCCTGTCAAAGCCAGATCCCTGTCCCCTCTTCTGAGTGGAGGCTCTGGGAGATTGACAATCAGTAGGGGAGCCCGGTTCCCCACGCGCCTCCCCAGCTGATCCCAAGACGTCAGTGCGACGTATGGAGGAGACCCACTGTGAGGGCTACAGTGGGGAACCCAGGTCTGTTACCCCAATTGCTACCGGATAGGATCTCCGAAGGGAGACCCACCACTAAACAGCTCAACGGGTATGAGGGAGAAACTGTCTCCCATGGTTGGTCTCTTGGAAGTGGTGATTTGCCTGTTAGAAAAGCCATCCCAATCTCCCAGTGTTTGTCTGTGAACAGTCATGTGGTCTGTGACAAGGAGAAGGGAAGGTGAAACTGTTTGTCTAGTCAGAAAAGCAGTTTAACTGCCGGGGAAGAAAATGTCTCCAATCTTCTGTCTGTGGAGCAGGCAGAAAGTACCTCTCAGTTTATGCTGATGGAGGATTTGTCAGTTGTGCCAGATGTGGTTCTGACCTCAACTAAAACCCAGGAAGGAAGTGTTCCTAAGCCTGTGTCTGTTGGGCGTAATGACTTGCCTATAGAGGGAGCTACCCCAATCTCCAAACGTTTGTCTGGGAACAAAGGGGAGGAAATTCCAAACTTTGTGACTGTTAAGAATGGCAGTTTATCTGTTGGGGGAGAGTTTGTCTCCAATCTTCTGTCTGAGGAGCAGACAGAATGTGCCTCTCGGCTTATGCTGATTAAGGATATGTCAGTTGTCTCAGAAGTTGTTCCGGACTCAAGTGAAACCCAGTAAGATGTTTCTGTAGAGCAGCCCCTAACTACAAAGGGAAAGGACAAAATTTCTGGGGAAAATGAATTGTTGCCTAAAAATGCCCCTGAAGGAATAAATCCTCATGCTAGCTTTTGCAAGCAGTTTGCTGCAACTGAAGGGTGTGGAAGTGAGTTACCTAACTTAGCTCAGAATGAATCATTGCCTGTAGCAAGCAACAGTGTAGGTGCTGAGAAATTTGATTCAGTTTCTAGTTGCCAAAGTTTCTCAACTGTGTATAAATCCACTGACTTTATTTTAGAAAGATCCAGGGTGGAAGTCATCCCTACTAAAACCAACACTGCATCTGTCACTGCTAAGCAGCTCTTTACACACACCTGGGATGGCCGCTGCTCTATTGTGAATCGGGCCAGCCCCAGTGTTTATCAGGTAGAAATCCTAAATGGGAAAAATGAAAAATCCTGGCGGAAATGGTTTCATTCTTCACGGCTCAAAGACTGGAAGGATAAACCACCTGACCCGCAAGACTGTCTTCTCCATCCTGTTGGCCACCCTTCTTGGCCAGCAAGAAGGAACGGCTTTGAGCCATTGGAAAATATGCATCGAGTGGGCTGGTCAGTGCTTACCCCGATGTTAAGACAGGAAAAGGCCAGAAAAGTCCTTCACCCTGCAATATTGGTCCCTGATTCTCCCAGTATATACGGGGGGGGGGGAGTGTGGGAAGTTTCTCTCTCTTCTCTGCCCCCTCACAGGTCCTGTACACGAGCCTTGACATCATTGTCATTGGAACTCAGACACTTCCGTTCCGTTACCCAGAGGTGAACTGCAGCTGTCTCTGATCACGCCAGCAGGCAACAATATCACACGGTTCCTCAGAAACTGGGAACCGCTGAACTGGATTTTAGCTGGACGTGACTTGATTCAGCAAGGTCCCCCAGACTGGGTAGTTCCATTAAAGGGCACACACATTGTGACAAGCTCATGCCAGCAATTTGGGCATATTGCTGTTTTGGGGGGATTTCCTGAGCCCAGTTTGTACAGAGTGGAATTGGGCCAATAACAAAAAAACAGTTTTAAATTTCGACCCCCTGATTACAAACCTTGCTTCCCTCCGACATTTAAGAGCCCCAGTTTCAGGACCCCGTGTGTTGAAATTCGATCAACAAGAACATTTGGTTCTTCAACCTCAGACTTCTCCGAAGGAGCTTCAAATCCACTTAGAGGGCATGAATATCTCTCACATTGAACCTCTAAGCGCTCCCTGATTGGAACTAGCCATAAGGGTTGGGAAGAATGGGTAACCTGGGGATAAGTCTCGCTGTTCCTCGCTGTTATCCAGGAAGACGGGTCTGTTATTGTCTATGTTGGCAAAGCATGTGTGTGTGTAAGGACAAGATGTAATATTGTGTTAATTACTGGACATTGGATCCAACCCACAGTGCCTTACATTAATTGCTGTTTGTGTAATGTAACCACCATTGTTAGTCGTGATATTAAGTTTACTGTGCCTATATGGACTGTACAACATTTAAATGGCGATCCTGAGCTCTACAAGGAGGTTTCCCCCATTTCACTGGGAATGGGTCTCATTGCCATGAAGGTAAGAACACAGGCCATTACTCCTGGTGGGAGATTTGCTTGGGTGGAGCCCCAGTGCAACAGGTCTTTTGAAGCTCATGCTTCACCCCATTGTGGTGATCACTGGTTTCCAAATTATACAAGCAATTGGTCTGGTTCTGCTGATTTATTGGATACAACGACTGATGCGGCAGCTGCAATGGATGGAAGATCAGAGCCGGTACCATGGCGTAAGGCTGTGATGGGGATACTCGCTCAGCGCAAGCACCCCATGAACGGGGGGACTTGATACCAGTCAGCTCTGTGTTCTTGGGGAACCACGGTGCAGTATCCAGCCTGACTCATGAAAGACACACACACTCCTCCACCGGCCTCTGCTTAAACCAAAACCCATCAGAGGAAAAAACTTGCAGAGAACAGTGAAGGGTGGATGGGAGGCACACCTAGACCCCTCCTGACAAGGGTGACAAGACTAAGACATCGCCATTAGCATACAGAATGAAGAACAGAGACAAGTCCCTTAGCCCCATCTGCATGAAAGATGGGACAGGGAGACATCTCAATTTGCATACAGAATGGAGAACAGAGAACCACACTGAACTCTGGGACCACAAAAAGCAGGGACGCACTGCATCATGGGAATCTCTGCTCCAGATGTTAATGAACCTATGCCTGCCCACACCCAGCTCAGCAGTCATCAGACCAATTCTAGTAAGGAATCCTTGACTGATGTCCAAAATACTGAAGCAGCCTAGTTGCACTGTGAGCTCCCTGGAAGAAAACATCTCCCATAGCCAAGAGTGATCAGCTCCTATTGTCTAGCCCAGGGGTCGGCAACCTGTCAGAAGTGGTGTGTTGTCTTCATTTATTCACTCTAATTTAAGGTTTTGTGTGCCAGTAATACATCTTAATGTTTTTAGAAGGTCTCTTTCTATAAATCTATAATATATAACTAAACTATTGTTGTATGTAAAGTAAATAAGGGTTTTAAAATGTTTAAGAAGCTTCATTTAAAATTAAATTAAAATGCAGAGCCCCCCAGAGCAGTGGCCAGGACCTGGGCAGTGTGACTGCCACTGAAAATCAGCTCATGTGCTGACTTTGGCATGTGTGCCATAGGTTGCCTACCCCTGGTCTAGCCTAAAGAAAACCCTTGAATCATCACTTTACCTAGAAACAAATCTAGTGTTCTCCCTTGAATCATTGTATTTTCTCTACAAAAACCCCTACTCACCCTCCAGCAAGTGTTCTGATGCATAGACCCAAGCTCTGCATCAGTTCCACTGGGACTCCATCTCCTGACTGGTCGTGCTGGGGGCTCTGCCTGTCTCCTGCCCTCAGGACCCTGAACTACCACCATCACCTGGGAACCCCGACCAGTTCAAGCTTCAGGGAGCGGTGAGATCCCCTTCTCTCTCTCTCTCTCTCTCTCTTTTCCTCTCTACCTTAGGTATTAACCTTTAATTATGTATGTTCTGTTGCTTTAGCCCTCCTTGTGTAGTGATCTCTATTATTCAATAAATAACTTGTATGGTTAAGCTGGTTGCTTCTCTCTCTTTCTTTTATGTTATTAGCTTCCCCCATTCACTCTACACAGGGCCGGCTCCAGACCCCAGCTCGCCAAGCAGGTGCGTGGGGCGGCATTGTTGGAGCAGGGCGGCATTTGTCTCCGGCGGACCTTCCGCAGTCATGCCTGCGGGAGGTCCACCGGAGCCCCGGGATGAGCGGACCTGCCGCAGGCATGACTGCGGAGGGTCCCCTCTTCCCGCGGCTCCGCTTGACCTCCCGCAGGCATGACTGCGGCGGGTGCGCTGGTCCCGCGGCTCGGACGGAGCTCCCACAGGCATGCCTGCGGATGCTCCACCAGAGCCGCGGGACCACGGGACCGTCCGCACGCCCTTCTGCCCCGGCCATGGGACCGGGGAAGGGCGGCGCGAGCGGCGCAACGCGCCGCCCTGCTTGGAGCGGCGGAATTTCTAGAGCCGCCCCTGACTCTACAGCAACACTTCTTTTACCTAAGCTAAAGATCCCTGCGGCGCTCAAAATCCTGTGGGGTTTGCTCATCCATTAGGTTACTGCCAGTACAATTGTGATGTGAGAGTGGGGATAGGGTTGTGCTGAATCTAGGACACATTAGGGTAACAGTTTGAAAGTGCTGCTTGACCCAGTCCATGGAGCCCAGGGGCATAGAAGGAGAGGCAGCTTGAAAGTGCTGCTTCATCCAGCCCTAGATTCCCTCCATCCAGCTCCATTTCTTGGTGTTGTCCGGCTGTGTCTTTGTAAAACAGGCTGGCGGAAAATTGCGTGGCGAGAATGTCATCGCTGTAATTGAGCATCGATTCTAGAAAGGCCCTGTAAGGGTAACAGTTGTTGCTTTGGCTTATGAGGCAGTCTCCCAGCGTGACATCCAACTGACTGAAAATAGAGGCCACGGGGTAATTCACCAGGCCCACTGCGGCGTCCTTGGTGAGTTCAGTTCCGTCTCCCTTTACAATCTTGCAACACAGGTACAGCAGTGTGTTGTTTAAATCCATATCATCTATGCCATTCCCTGCTATAAAAAAGTCAATGGGGGCAGACTCCGTAAACGGCCAATAGAGGCGGCACTTCAGTGTAGATGCTTTTCTCGATTCTGGTCTGTGCAGGGGCTGTTTGGAACAAGTCTAGTTCAGATTTGATGCACTCTTCAGATCCGCAGCGAACAAAAGCCATGTTCATTAAAATCTCTCTCTTTTACCAGGCAGAGACCATCTCCTCTTTCGCCCAGGCTTCCTCTTGGACTTTCGCTTATTGCCGGCCCTGTGTGTCAAAGCCCTTCTTTAAAAGGGTTTTGGGGGACCTGTGCATCGCGGGTATGAGGCATTTCTCTTTCTCTTCCTTCTTTTAATGTACATCATCCCCAATCCTTCCTGTGAGGCTGTATTCCCCACCTTCTCCAGAACAGCGCAGCAGACATGACCTACCAACCACATCTTTAGCTATGTTTTGAGCAGCAGTTTTTACGTGGGGTTTAATAATCTCTAGCCCCTTCCTCAAAAGCGGTACGGCCTTTCAAAAGAGGCTACGAAATATTCCACCCACACCAGCCCCGTACGTTATGGGAGCCCCGTGATATCCAGGAAGGGCGTATCCAGCCTGGGCTTTGTAATAGTTCCTGTAGATGGTGGGGTGGTCGTAATTTTTTAAGATCGCCAGAATAGCGTTTTGCTTTTTAGAAACTTGCTCTCTCTCTGCGGATGCAGATGCAGCTTGACGATCACCTTGCTGAAGCGAAATGAGACACGTCTGTTCTGATCTGTCTTTATTTCAGTGGTGATGGTGTCGATGTGGTGTTTACTGACAGGGACGTAATGAGGCTTCTTGGGTTGACTGCCACCTCTACAGGTATTTAAGCACCAGGCCTGGGATACCTGCTCAGCACCTGGCTGGGTTCTGCCTAGTGAGCAGCTGGCAGGGTCAGCCTCTGACAGAACTAATGCCCATGAGCATAGCTGGGGCTGGGATGGAGTGCGGGGGGGGGTCAGCTGCTCTGTGTGTGCAGGAGCTCTCGGAGCTGCCACTTGCAGGGGGCTGGCAGCAATCCTTGGGAAAGATGGTTAGTGCTGGGTCTGCAACACGCTTTCCTGGCATATACCAAGCTGGGTTCTGCAGAGTTAGCACCAAATAAGGCTCGGATCAACCCCCAGCCTCGCCCTTGGCTGGGGCTGCTCAGAGTCCCTGCCGGCGGCACCGCAGCTCGTGAGGGAGTAGGGGGAAAGTCTCCTCCAGCAGCTGGGTCTCCCATGGGAGGTTGTTTCCCTCCCTCTTGTGGAGTCCACCCCCTCCCTGCTTGCCACGGCCCCCTGCCTGCCAAGAACGACTCACTTCTGACTTCCAGACCCTGCTGACCAGCTATGGCTTCTGCCCAGGCCAAGATGGCAACACCTCATGGGGCAGGGAGGTTCACACTATGGCTGGGGAGGGGATACCCCAGAACCAGCCCCGAGGGTTTTCTCCCTCCTCCTACACTCTGCAGGTCACTCCAACTGGGTTCCGGCTCCCAGCCACCGTGCGATGTGGCTGCTGCCCCCTGCCCCTAGAACCCCTCCCTGATTTCCCCCCGCCCCTCCTCCCAGCACAGCACTACCCCTCAGCTGGGACTTACAGCAGGGCGGGCGGTCCAAGCCTGCTGCTCTTCTCTGGCTTCAATTCTCCATCATGTATCCTAAGGGAGGCAGGTGGGCCTGGTTATTTAACAGCATGCAGGGTGACAGCCACCACTTGTATTTCTGTCCTTCAAGGTGTCCCCGGCCCCCAATCCACCCGGGCAGAGGAGGGGAAGGAGCTGGGTGGAGAGTCAGTCTCCAAGATTATTGGGATCATTTTGCCTTTGGCCTCATGCCCCACAAAGGCCAGGAGAGAGGTGTTGTGCACACAAGCCCCACTGGGAGTTGGCATGAAGCACAGTGTGGCAGAGCTGTGGCTCTTTGCCAGCATGGCTGGTGGTAGCTGGGGTGGGCAGAGCTGGGGCTTCCTGTGAATCTCTGCCCTCCCTGTACAGGCTGCAGGGGGACCTGGCTGGGGCCAGTGCCTCGGGGGTGGGGGGATGGGGACCAGGGTGAGACCTTTGCGAGGGAGGATCTCTCCCTCAGGCCTGCTCCTGCTGCAGGTGTTGGGCTTGTCCAGGGCCAGGACGGAGAGACACTGTGGCCACAGAGCCCTCCCGCATCTGGCTGCAGGGAGTCTTGGTTCCCGCTTTGTCCCAGGGAGGTGGGAAGGTGTGTGGGGGGAGGCGGGTGTGTGTGTGTGCAGGCAGAGGCGGCCAGCCCCTCCCCCAGTTGGCAGTGTGCATGTGGCACTGGGCCCCAGGCTCATGGGGCAGGGAGGGATAATAGGAAGTAGAGCTCCAGCTCTTTTCTTACCGATCAGCTGTTGGGCAGCTGCTGCTCTCAGGGCAGCCTTCTTGCTCAGCCTCCCTGGGCAGTCCTGGAGCTGGGAAGCCAAGAACCCAGTTAGTCCCAAGCCACACATCCTCCCCAGGCTGAGGGGAGCTGCCTGCTAGGGAGGTGAGGAACCCCTGGCTGCCAGAGCCCTCTCCCCCTTGACTCCTCCCATGGGACAGAGCTGACTTGTAGGGGAGCCATCCGCAAGGGCGGGGGAGGGCTGAGTCAATGGGGGGCAGCACCTTGTAAGGGGTGGCCATTCTTGGGGTGGGCGGGGAGCGCGCGGGTTTTTTGGGGGGTTTTGGTTCAGTAGGGGAGAGGTTTTTTGTTGTTTTTGTTTCGGGGGCGTGGCGCTTGGGGGAGGGTGTTTCGGGGGGGCGGCGCTCTTTTTTTTTTGCTTGGGGCGGCAAAAAAGTTAGAGTCGGCCCTGCCTGGAGCAGGGAAATGCTCTGTGCCTAGGTCCTCCCACCACCCAGTCCTGCAGGGCCCACGCCCCAGAGCTCACTCACCAGGGTCCTGCAGGCTTCGCTCAGGAAGGTGGGGATGGCGGGGGCCGCTCCCTCGGCCAGCTGGCTCCGCACGAGTGTGCGCAGGGGCTGGTAGCTCAGGAAGGGTGCGCAGTGCAGCAATGCCACCCTGCACGCCTGCCGGAGAGGGCGAGAAGGGAGCTGGGTGAGTTTCCCTGAGCGCAAGGGGCTGCCAACTCGCAGGCTCTGCATGGCTTGGGGAGACTCCGCTGTGCCGGAGCAGCAAGGAGCCAGCTCTTTGCAGAACCTCCTCTGGCCTGATGGTTGTTCCCTAGGCCCCCACAGCCCCCATCTCCAGCTTGGCTGGGTTGAGAGGAGCCAGGCCCGAGTGCTGGGGCCGGAGAGGGACACTCCTGGAGCAGGGAAGGGGCCATTCCCTGGGGGTCCCTGTTAAGTGGTTAACAGCACTGCCCGGTGTCCAACATACTTGGCCTCCCCTCAATCCCAGGCACTACTGGGGGCTGCTACTCGGCGGAGGGGAGATTGCTGCAGGAGGCTGGTCATTCCCAGGCAGGAGCTAGCACACAGGTGAGGGCAGGGCAGCAGCAGTGGAGACCCAGTTGGCCTCAGCGACCTGCCCTTCCCTGAGGCCCTGCTTGGGTTAGGTCACTTGCTAGGGGCCAGAGATAGACCTGGGCCTGGCCACTAAACAGGGCAGGCTGTAAAATGGAGCCACGGCCTCGGAGAGGCTGGCTGGGCAGGGAGGCTGGAGGTGCCTGTGGGGAATGGAGGAGGAGAAGGAAACCTCACAGATCTACCCCACAGCTACACTCTGAGGGCTGGCAGAGCTCTGTGGGGTGGGGGAGGGCTGGATTAGTGGGGGGTCCTGGGTGCCACAGGGCAGCACTGAAGAGATCTGGGGCTTGGAGGGGGGAGTTTGCACCACCCTTGCCATGTTGTTCGAATGCCCCCAGCAGCCACCCCTGCCCCTATGAGCCCTCAGCTGCACTCACCTGGGCCACCTGGGGGTCCCCGTCTTGTAGGCGGATCAGCAGCGTCCCCATGCTCTTCTCCACCTCAGCCCCGAAGCGGGATGACCTCTTGGAAACAAACTTGCTGAGCTGGCCAAAGAGCTCGATGGAGGCCCGCCTCAGGCTGCTGTTCTCCTGCAGACAGGGGGTTCAGGGTGGTTAGAGGGGACAGGCTGAGGCCCTCACATGCTTTGGGAATCAGCCTGGCCGCTGCAGAGCCCGGAGAGGTTTCAGCTAGTTCAAACGACAGGACAATTCTCTGCAAACTCCTCTCCTTCCTGCTGGGCCCCAGGGCTGCCGAACAATTGTGGGCCCAGGGCCCAAGAATGGTTCTATCCCTGCCTCCCCTGGCAGAGGAGCTGAGCTGCCCCACAAATGCAGGAATGTGCCTGCCTCGGACACTGAGTCCCCTCCGTGTGAGGTCAGGTCCTGACCATCTCCCCCTGTGGGGTGTCCTATAGCACCCTGGGGCCTGCCCTGCTTGGTACTTACATCCTCAAAGAATGTTCTCGCCTGCATGGCCAGCGGAATGGCAACATGCGCCTTCAGAGGCGCCTTGGGGTCCCGCAGCATCCAGCAGAGCCCTTCCGTCGCGTCCAGAATGGCGCAGGGGTCGCAGGATTGGCATACGCCGTGGACAAAGCTCGCCAGAATCTGGTCTTGCTTCTTCCTGACCTGCAGACAAGGGGTTGGATGCCGCTCGGTGAGTAACCATCTGTCAGCCTGAGTGTAACCACAGTCCGGTCAAGTCAGCCTACAGCCCAGTCTTCTCCATAGGAGCCATAGGCTGAGGAGAAGGGAAACCAGGAGCTTCCTATCCAGCCTTCTCTGCCTAGTATCCTGCCATTCCAGACCCACCTTGTCCGGGAACGCGGTCACTGCGTTCCTGAGGCCATGCAGGGCTCTGCCACGAATGTGGATGTTGCTGTCCTGCGTCTGCTGCAGCATGGCCTTCAGCACCTGCTTCCGCATGGCCTTGGGCTCGTTTTCCATCAGCAGGGGGCTGCCGAGGAACTAAAGGGAAGGAAAGGAGCTGTCAGAGAGGGCTGGGCGAGGCCAGTGGGTCCTAGCCCGGCAGGAGCAAGGGCAAGGGAGTATGATCAGGGCCCAGGAGGTGACTTAGATCCGTACCGACTGCTGTTCACGAGGGCCTGGCTTCAGCTGAGCTTAACGGAAGTGATATGTGCAGGGCAGAGCGCTCCCTCTGGTTCCAGTGGGGTGCTCCCAAACCCCACCACAGATCCCCCAGCAGAGGGATTAATTTACAAACAATACACCACCAGGACCGTTTCTCATTAGCTGACCAGCTATTGGCCCCCTGTTCCATCATCTTCTGGGCCTGGTTAACCCTTCCCCCTGGTCCTCCAGGCTCACCTCTGCGAACAGGGCAGTGCAGGCCATGCGTTCACCCTCCTGGCTGGCCTGCAGGCTGGGAAGGAGAAGCTGTGGGATGCTCTTCAGGGCCAGGTTTGGGTGGCTCACTATGGCTCTGGGAGAGAACAAGAGCTCATGTTGATGTGTGCATGACAGCCCTGCACATGCTGGAATCCGGCCCGGTCCCGGCCACCCCCTTCCATCTCTGCCCCACTGCGAGAACGTGACTCCTCCAGCCTCTGTCCTCACCTGCTAAGGAGAGTGAACCCCTCGGGCTGGGCCTCTTCCAGCAGCTGCCAGCCTTGCTCCTGGTCCATTAGTTCCACAGCTGGCTGACTGCCCCTGAGGCGCAGCACCCGTGCCAGGGCCTGCACGGCCATGCTGGGAAGAGAAGGAGGCAGGAGATGGTGATGCGGGGATGCTTGCTCTCTGGGCGGGGTGGGGGCCTGGCTGCAGCACTCCCTTGCTGCAGCACTGAAAGGATCAGGGTGGGAATAGATGCTGCCCCACTTCTGCCTTTGGTTCTCCCCCCGCAACTGTGGGGGCGGGGGGGGTGTCTGCAGATGTGACCTTCGCTCTCCTCCAAAGATGTGAAAATTGCCCCTCCCCCCAGGATACTCACCCTGGGGAGAAAAGTACAGGCAGTGCCCCCTGCTGTCCTGAGCCCTGCCCCCCAGGGCCCACTGCAGAAAAGGGATGAAGTGGCTCAGTGACAGGCCCGGCCTGTCCAAAGCCTTCAAAGCAGACAGTAAATAGAGACAGCAGCCAGCTCTGCCCTGCTCCCCAGCTCTGCTCCCCCTGCCCCCTGGCTCAGCTCCCTCATCACCCTGCTGAGCTGCCCACTCTGAGGAGCTCTCTGGCTCCCTGAGTACCCAGGGGCAGCTCTGCCTGCTCCTCAGCACAAGAAACCTGACTGATCTGAACCCTCGGTCCCCCGAAGGCGTTGGGGGTCCCTGGACAACGAGGGTCCAAGCAGGAAGCTTCCCCCTCCTAGGGGCTAGCACAGACACTACGTGAGTGCTGGGATCCATCAGCCCCACACATTACCTGCGTGGACTGGTGTCACTGGGCCGGTCCTGCTGGACTCCTAAGAGGTGTTGTGCCGGGGGGCAGGCGATGGCAAGGAAGCAAGAGGCGAACAGGTCGTCCTCGCATCCCTCCAGGGTGTCCCCTTGCCCCAAGGCCCCGATCAGCTCCCACAGGCCGTATATGGTCTGGAAGGGAAAAGATACAGTCAGAAGACCGTGGCAGTGCGCAGAATGGAGCCAGGAAAGGGGGCTGAATGCCAGCGATGGGAACTTACCGTCGGGGGCAGCCGGGCTGGCTGGGGGCAGCTCCTGTCCTGGGTCTGTCCAGGGTTAGCCCAGCCCTTCTCCGGGCTGTCGTCCAGCAGGATGTGGAGTACCTCCCTGGTTAGCATGGGGTCTGCACCCAGGAACCTCCAGATGGCCTTGATGTGGCTGTGACGGACAGGGGGACAGGCAGGTAAGGAATTAACACAGAGGACGGGCTGTCACGGAGTGTGGGGGAGTCCGGCTCTGCACCCCTCTTCCTGGGACTCAAAGTGTCTCTCAGCCAGTCAGTAAAACAGAAGGTTTATTGGACAACAGGAATGCAGGATACAGCAGAGCTTGGAAATACAGCCAGGACCCCGCAAACTGGTCCTTCTGGGGGTGCAGGGAGCTTAGTTCCCAGCTTGGGATTCCCAGCACTGCACCCCCCAGCCCCAAACCGAAACTGGCCCAACCCTCTCCAGCCGGCTCTCTGCCTTTGCTGCCTTTGACTAGCTTCCCTGGCCAAGGTGTTGACCTCCCCTCCCGCCTGCCTAGCTCAGGTTACAGGCTCAGGTATTGTCCATCACCTAAAGTCCTCCCCGGCTCTCCCATCCCCCACACAGACAGTCCCTACTCCATCACACGGGCCCAGCTGGGATACACTGGGGATGACGCCCTCTGAGGGGCGATGGGCCAGAAGCAGCAGGTTGAGCCTGCCGGTGGCTGACCTCAAGGCCCTTCAGGCCCTGGCCAGCCCTAAGGGGTTCATACCCTCCTGCCTGGGCGCTGCCAGGGGGCGCTGGGTCACAGCAAGGGCTGGGCGGACGTGGCCAGACTCACTTCTCCCAGCTGGGGGGCCCCCTCCCTCCCTTGCTGCCTTCTCCTGATGGGAACCAGAGGGGCTGGGGTTAGAGCCCCCATGGGGGAAAGCAGTGACTCCAGGCTCAGGGGTGGGGGCTGGTGTGAGGAGGTGGCCACCCTTGCGGGGGGCTCGTGCTAGGTGCTGAGCTGGATCTCCTCAGCTCGGGGGCAGAGATGGGGGCTGCAGGCAAGGAGAGGAGGAGCTCCTTCCCCATGGGGAAGGGGGCAGGGGGTTCAGGAGGAACAAGGCTCCAGTTCTGGCCACGCCATGGCTCTGGGGTAGGGGGGTTTGGAGAAGGCTGTAAAATGGGCTCCGTGCTTGTCGGCTCTGGGCAGGATGCAGGGAAGGCACTGCTGGCCCTGGGGAACCTGGCAGGCTGGTGAATCAGAGAAGACCAGCCTCTAGGGGTGGGATGAGGTGTCTAAAAGTGTGCGGGGATGGGGAAGGGACCAGGCTGGGATTTCAGGGGGGAGAGGGCATTTCCCAGCTGGAGGGAGGGGGTGCCCCTGCGGGACATGCTCAGTGTAGGGGCGTCTGTGGGGAGCGATGTAGTTAGGCTGGCCCCTCTCCTGCCTCAGCCTGTAGGGAGGACCTGCCGGGAGCAGGGGGCCATGCTGACAGAGGGGGTGACCCTGCTCACATGGGGTCTCTCCTGGTCTGTGTTGTGATGAGGGGCCCTGCAAGACTGTTCTGGCCTCCAGCCAGCTAAGCCATTGGGTGACAGCTGTGTTAGGAATAGCTCTGGAGCCCTCCAAGGGACAGGGAGCCCTTCAAGGGACAGCGAGGCTAATGGTTATCGCACGCTGGGGCAGGGCTGTTCCCTGGGGGCCTGTGTGCAAGGGGAGGGTTTGTCCTGCATGTAACCATGGTGCTGTGGAGTGACCCCATTAAGGGGGGCTCGGAGGCTGGAGGGGGGTGTTCTATCTTTTCCCCAGGGCCGGCACTCACTGTTTGTAAGGCCAGGGCATCTTCAGGAGGATGTTGACTGCGGTCTTGGTGTGCTGCCTGGCCAGTAGGTGGAGGATGTCTCTTGTCCCATCACTCAGCCGCTCTCCCCGGGGTGGGCTCAGTGTGTAGGAAAGAGCGGCTTGGAGATCCTGCACCTGTGGAAGCAAAGCAGGGGCTGAGACCCTACTCCTGCTGTGGGTGGCTGGCAGGCAAGGGCCAGGAGGAGCTGGTCAGGCTCAGAAACAAGTCAACAGTCCCATGGCCTGGTGGAGGCCGTGGATAAACTCTCCTAGTGAGTGACCAAGCCAAGGAGGGTTCTGGGTTTGGTACCTTGAAACCTCCACCTGTGATCCAGCTCCGTAGCACTAAGGGTCCCTTGGAGGGACACAGGGCCAGCGGTTAGGTGGATCACGGGCCTGCAGAGGGCGCGCCGATGGCTGCAGAGCTAATTTCCGACAGAGACCAGCAGGAGGCGCCGCAGGGGTGAACCCACATTGCTACAGTCCCAATCCCACTGCCCAGTGACACCCCACCCCCCGGATATCCCGGCTGTACCTCCCCTTGTGACAGCACACCTGGGCTGCTTCAGCACCAGAGTGGGATCTAAACGTCTGGGATGCATTTCCATGCCCTACGTCAATCTGTGTCCACTGGGCAAAGAGTCAGTGGACACCGGGGATGCCACTGCAGACTCTGTTCCCCCAGCTGAGGGATGGGTCTGGAAATAGGGCACATTTTCCAAGGAGTGAGCTGGGCAAGCCAGACTCCTGGGATCGAAGCCTGCAAAGGATTACAGGGCCGTGCCTAGAGTCCGCCCGGCAGACAGGGCATGGATGGGTCCCATTGATCAATGATGGTAAGAACGGACGTCCCCCCTCCACATCCTCCCTCAGGCCCCAGGAATTCTAGGCACGGGGCAAGATGGAGCTGCCCGAGATGGCCAATGCCCAGCCATTACTTGGCCCTGTAGCTCTGATTTCTGCTGTCTCAGCACCGCCTCCATGACGCCCGCCAGCTGCTCAGCACACTCCCCCTTCTCCAGCAGGCCCACCAGCAGGGTGAAGCTGAAGGGCATGAGGTCACGGGACTGCAGGTGTTCCGCGATGAGCTGCAGGGAAAGGCACAGGCCGAGTGTGAGCAGTGAGCCCCGGCCCGGGGAGGTGGGTTTGCTCTTCAGGGAACGGGGACAGAGGCACTGGCAGCCTGTGCCCAGGGCTATGTGAGTGGGCATTGGAACCCATACCCAGGAATTTCCATCTGCCGGCTCCTCATCGAGGGAAGGAGACAATAACCCCTCCCTTTCCCATGTGTGTGTCTGTCTCTCCAGCCACAGTCTCTTTTACTCACCATAGCAACATGGGCAGGGCTCTCTCTGCAGCTGGCATCCTGCTGTGTCTTGCTCAGCACAGTCAACAACGCCCCTGTCTTGCTGTACACGACGGCTGCACGAGAAACCAGCAGCGCTCAGGCAGAGCTCTCAGGCCAGATTCTTCCCCCTTCCCGTCAAGCCAGGGCAGAGGTGCCAAAGAGCCAGACTCTGGGCGCAGCTGGGGTGAGCTCTCAGCTGGCTCCTGGGCCAACTGCCCACCTAGAAGGTGTGTTGGGGTGGGGTGAGATCAGGGGAGGTCCCAGATGATCCCAGGCATCTGGTGAAGGGCAGATACCAGGTCGGCCCAGTAGGTACCAACCCACATCTG
Organism: Mauremys reevesii; assembly: GCF_016161935.1. Lineage (NCBI taxonomy): Eukaryota > Metazoa > Chordata > Testudines > Geoemydidae > Mauremys > Mauremys reevesii. The sequence goes on from NW_024100865.1 coordinate 325,761, forward strand.
CTCTGTGTCCCCCCTGGTCAGGGCTGCAATGAAGGCGCCATGTTCTCTCTGCAGCTCTGCTCGCCAGGTAACGGCCGGGGCTGTGAAGGCTGAGAAGTGGCGACTGCTTGTGCTCCATCTTACCTGTGCAAGGCGTGAAGAGCCAGTAGAGAGCCTGATATGCCCAGTATCGGGTGGTCTTCTGAGCATCGAAGGCCTGGCTTGTCAGCAGCCCGGCCATGTAGCCCTGCTCCACCATGGGTTTCAGGTCCTAATGGGCCACCAAACAGAAAATCAGGGCATGGGTTGGGGCGAGCCCAGCTCTGTCTGTATCACACCCTCCTCCCCCGTGAATGCTGTGGGGGGTAGCAGGATCTGTGCTGCTCACCTCGGTCATGGCCTTGAATCGATAGAACATGAGGAGCCGGGCGCTGGCTTTCACAGCTCGGCTCCTCTCCTGGGCCCGGGGGGAGCAGATCCATGGCTGCAAGTGCTGGGGAGCAGGGAGAAAGCCGGGTGAGCGGCAGCAATGCCGGGGCAACCCCCAGAACCTGCTTCCCACCCCAGCAGGGAGAGGACATGGAGCATTTAACCCCTTCTCCTCCGCTTCCGGACACTGGAGCTCAGCGCTCCTCTCCTGTCTGGGGGGCGCTGGGACAGGTCTGAGGGTCTTGGGCTCAGCGCTTTCAGGATTCTCCCCATTGATCCTGTGGGGTCGCGGGGCTGTTCCTTCAGGGGCACAGGGGTGCCAACCCAAATTTAGGAGGCCAAAGTGACACCCCTGGAGCAAGACTAGGATTGTCTTGCTTGATCCCAGGGTTGGGTGTATGCCCTGGGGGACTGGCTAGTTCACAGCAGCTGGGAGGCCTGCTCAGCCCCCCCGGGATCAACTGGAGCCTTCCCTCTTGTGGTTCGGGTAGAATCTGAGCAGCCGGCCCATCCCCAGATGGCCAGTGCTAATGGGGCCCTCGCCGTCGCCCCTCCCTATCATACCAGAAACAGCTGCAGTAGAGTGGTGGGGGTCAGGTGCTGTTCCAGGAATGTCTGCAGCACATGATCCAGGCCCTCCCAGGGCAGTTCTTGGAGAGACTGCAGCAGAGAGAAGCAGGGGAGTAAATAGCAAGGGAGGTGGGGTGCATGAGGTAGGGGGACGAGTGGATCCCCCCTGTCTGGAGCCAGGTGCTGTGGTATTTGGGGTCCCTTTACCCAGGTGATACTGATCCCCCTGCACATAGACATGGGTCTCACCTGGACCATGGGCTGCCCTTTCCCAAAGAATCCTTCTTCCCACCCGGGCTCCCCAACCAACACATGTACTGTGCTGGGCTCTGGAGGGAAGGCCTCCTTCCTTCCCCTCTGGAGGGATCCCAGCTGCCCCCAACACCCTGCTGGCTTGTCTTGTGCTGAGCTGTTCATCCCTGCTCCAGCCAATCTCTGTTTCTGTGGCAAGGCGAGTCCATGCATCCATTCTAGCTCCCTGTGCCAAGAAGCCAGGGTAATTCTGTACAGTCTCACAGACACTCACCTCTACAGCTGTCCTCCCTGCCAACCCAACTGCAGAGTTAACTGCATAGCCACTTGTCACCAACCCTTTGGAAAATAAACCAAGGGGCTGGCTTCGGCTGGACACACAGCTCCCTGCATCGGGCCAGGGTCCAGCTACTCAGAACAGGGGTGGCTGAGTTTCCCAGCCAAGGATGCAGTTGGAAGTTGCAGCTTTGTCTATGCCTCACTAACCTCTGCCCGGATAGCGGAGCTCTCTGCCACCTCAGTCCCTCTCAGCTTCACCAGGGCTGGACGCTGAACCATGTAGCTGGTGACACAAGTGCTGATGGTCTCAGCCACCTGCTCCTTAGACAGGTGAGGCTGGAATTTCCTGATTGGAAGGAATGGAGCAGACGGGGCCATTAGAACGGAGACAGGTCCCGGAATGAGTCAGGTTGAGTTTGATGGCAGGAGGGACAGCTCCCACCCTAAGCAGCAGAGCTCCACGAGGCATCTCCAGCAGAGCCACCACCTAGGGAATGGTCCTGTCTGGAGATGCCTATGCCCCCTTGGCCCGGGAGGGTCTCTGCTGGGGAAGCTGCTCTCCGGGGATGATCCTGGGCCCTGCTCTGCGGCTGCATTCACAGCACTACATGCTGACAGGAGGGGATCCCTCTTTCCAGGCAATATGCAGAGATGGGGGCTGGATAAAGTGACCCGGAGGCCGAGGAGGATATGCCCCATTTGTGAGCCACCAGGGAGAAGCATCCTCTGGTTCTTATTGCAACTTGTCCCTCCCTCACTTCCTCTCCCTCCATCTGCCCCTCCCCGGCTGCTGAGCTCCGCAGGTCAGACAGGCCCCATGGACGTACCCTATGTATGAGATGGCCAGCAGGGCACACTTGTGGTCGGGGCTCTGCAGCCGGGTCCGGTCCTTGCCTCTGAGGATCTCCTGCAGCGCAAAGCAGAGGGTCAAAGGCAAAAGAATTTAGGGGAACCTGGTTACTCAGCAAGACATGGAATCGCCAAACACTGTTTGATGCCCCCTCCGAACCTTAGTCCCAGCATGCAGTGCACTGGCGCACGGAGCTGGGCAGATGGCCTGAGAGCGGCCATGTGGCCAGAATGCGCCTAGTTCGCCATTCCTGATGGCACATCTGGAAACTTCAGCATCTGCCACAGAGCAGGGAAGGGGGATCTGTGCAGAGGCGATATTGTGATTGGGAGCATTAGAGGCCTGAACAGCTGAGGTCAAATATTTTGCTGCAAACCAAGGGAGGGCTGCTCCTGTTAACTCCTCAGGATCATGTCCCAGAGTGAAAACCCTTGGAGTTAATCCCCAGGGCACTTTCTGGGTGCCGGGCAGATCCCTCAGAAGTGGGATGGGGAATTGTCCCAGGTTTAAGCAGCATGAATCCGTTAATGGAAAATAGTGTCATCTAATTCCTTGGGCTGGAATCGCATCAGAAGAATCCGGCGTCAGCACTGGCTTTGCAGTGCACAATGTAGAGCCCTGGGCACCTGGTCGCAAACACAGCACATGGCCTTCAACGCCAGATACTCTGGCATGTGCATCTGACCTAGGAACCCCTCCCAGGGCCCCAGGGTGCTCACTCACCAGCAGGGGGGACAGCACGGTGTATGTGTCCTGGCTAACCAAGGGAATCCTGCTCACTTGGGTGACAGCTTCACCCACCAGCACGAGGCTTCTCACAAATGCAGATCTCACCAGCGGGTCCTGGGCTCGCAGGAAGGAGGGGACGAGAACAATGAGGAAACAGCCACAGACAATAGAGAGCTGAGACAAAGGCTACAGGGCAAGTCTCTACAAGGGAGCTGCTGTGCTAGGCTGGATTGCCCTCACGCCTAAGGGAAAGGACCTGGCTTGCCGAGTGGAACATCTTTGCAGTCCCTAGGGGAACATCTCTGGAGATGGGTGCAAGGAATGGGCTGATTTCCAGAGGTGCTGAGCACTTGCAGTTCCCAGAGCTGTCAATGGGCCCTGCGGCTGCTCAGCTCCCCTGACATTCAGGTCGTAATTGTCTGATCTGGGACAGGAATCTGCTGCTCTCTGCAGTTGGCTGGGCTCTCCCTACCAAGGCGTCCATTCGCCAAGGAAAACATTCAGTTAAACCAAACTAGCATCCCCTCTCCTTTTCACTGGGACGCGCATATGGGCATTGGGCGTAGGACTGAACGTCGGCCTCAAACCTCCCATGGCAAGAAAACAACCTAGAGTTATCTCAAAAATCCCCCTTCAGCACCAGAACCTGTCAGCCGGGCTAGGGGCCTGAATCCCTCAGTGCGCCTTTTGTGCCCAGCTACCCCATCGACTGCAGCGTGTGGGGAAACAGGCCCTAAAACTTTCTCTTCTCATCCCTGAGTGCAGCACAAGCCTAGAGGTACCGAAGAGGATACAGTCGTCTCTGGGACAACAGCACCCAGTGATGCTCAGTTACACTCTAACAAGGCCCAGATGGGAGTCCTTCCATTAGCTTCCATGGGCCTGGAATCGGAGAAGAAGCTAATCGAGATGGGGGAGTCACAGAATGGTGCTGTTCTCATGTCTCCTGCCCCTCCTGGGGCAAAGGGCCAGCCCTGGGAGCTGAGTTTATGCAAAGACATAGCTCTGTGCTGCTGTGCACAGCCCGGGGAGGTGCTGCATGGGCGGTCAGGGGAGGGCTCTGACTTACATGTGGGCTCAGAAAATAGTGTTTCCGCATGGGAGACAGGATGTTGTATCCTATGGTCTCTAGGATGAGGTCTGTGGGGCCTGAGTGGACCACGTGCCCATAGGTGAGGAGCAGGAGGCTTCTCAGCTGCTCGATGGAAGCTGGCTCCTGAGAATTGCAAAGGAAAGAGTGAGAAGAAGGGATGGCCTCCAGCAGCTCCTAACTCACAAATGGGGCCAGGGGAGGATTTTTCACCCAGCCGGCTTAGCAACCAAAGGCTGCTCTGCTGAGCTGAATTGCCCAGCTCCCCAGGATTGGGTGGTTGAGGTGACCCGGCAGCTGAAGGGGACACACTAGCAGCTGCTTTAATTCAGCCTAGCTCCAGAGATGTCACTGAGACTACAGTGGACTGCACTGGCCCAGAGAGTTACTGGGAAGGTGATGGTGGTGGTGGTGGTGGTGGTGGTGCGGGAGGGGAGGGGGAATGTCAGACATGCCAGCCCTGGTGAGTCTGCCAGGACGGTCTGTGAAATAGCCCAGTTCAGGGGAAGACCAAGGGTCTGTTCTGCTGAGAAATGTGTCAGCTGGCGCTGATGGCATGGCAGTGTCTTTCTGACCCTCTCTGAGCCTTCTTTATGGGGCTGCGTGGAGCATGTCTGAGCTCCCCAGGAGATACCCTGGAGAGTTTATACAACAGCACCCACCTTCCCCCCTGGATCCACCCCATAGTGCTGTGATTGCAGCTCCATGGAGGAGTAAGGAAAGGGCTCCCTCCACAGAGGCTGAGCCACGGCTTGGAAATTCAGCTCTTTGCTGAACAGGCTTCTGGGAAGCAGGGTCCTCCCTGGCAGGTCACTTTACCTGCAAAGACTGGTGAAGGGATGGATGAAAGAGCAGAGATGCTAGGTGAGACCGTACCTCCAGAGAGCCAGCAGCAGAAGGCTGGAGCTGCACCCTGCTGACGACCTCTTCCCAGTGCTCCAGGATGGCAAAAATCTCATAGAGGTGTTGCCTGGCACACAGCCCAAGCGCTCGGGCGAATCCCTGAGAGACAGAAAGATGGAGGCGGGAAATGCTGAGCAACAAGCCAAGGGGCCAGGATGGGCTCTCAAAGTCATTGCCATGGGCATGGGTATAGGGAAGATCTTTTCAATCCACTGGACTTTGTCCAAGGCAGAACATACCCATGTAGCACCAGGGGATTGACAAGGAATGAGGGATCACTTGACAGCGGAGGAGCAAAGACCTCACCTCTCTTTCCTCTTCTTCTCTGAAATTGACCAGCTCCAGCAGGCGCCATAGCTGGGGCTTGATGCTCTCTGCTGGAGATAACATCAGCCCGGTGCCCCAGCACTTGTAGAGAAAGCTCTGCGAAAGAGACACCATCATGCTGGATGCATTGGGCATGGCCTGGCATGCACAGAGCCCACTGGGTATAGCTGTCGGCTTCACTGGCCCCAAGCTGCCCCTGGGTAGCGACTGCTGTTCTGAACTAGGCACTGAACCCCAATTCCTTCCAGGACACTGACCTTGTCACTGGGCCGCTTATCGCTGTGGGCCAGCTGGCGCCTGATACTGGTGATGAAACAGCCCAGCCAGGTATGGTCCGAGATGAGGAAGAGAAGGTCTTCCAGGAACTGCCAGGGAAAGAAGAGCCAGTTAGAAGCGAGAGGGGCCAAGAAACTGGTCCTCTCAATAGCTCCAGCCAGGAACCCACCACAGCTGGGAGGGGAGGGGAAGAGGGAGTGTGCACTGTCACCCCCCATGTCTCTCGTAACGCTTGTGAATCCTTGTGAGCTGCCCCTGGTGCTTCTCCAATTTTATCTGCTGGACTCAGCCGCTTCCTCTGTCCCCCAATGCAGTGGTGCTGAGAGGCCTCTTAATCCTGCCTCAGCATGGCGGGGCGGGACTAGATGACCTCTTGAGTTCCTTTCCAGCCCTCCATTTCTCTGACCCTTACCTGCAGCAGCTGCTGCTCCCACTCCCTCTGGCAGAAGCAGGTCTTGTGATCTGGAAGAGATGGGCAGGTCAGTTTCCTTTGTGTTTAGACCCTTCTACTGGGGAGCAGCCTGCAACCTGGCTCTTGTTTGGCAGGGGCTGGGGAGGTGCTGCCGACTCATGGGCCCCAGGGGACCCATGGCTCTTTGCAAATCACTGATGGACAACAATCCCTTAATGTGAAATACCCAGGAGTTCTGCTTGCCAAGATCCTTCCCCAGGGGGTGAGGGATCAGATGAAGGTTAGATATGGTCCTGGAAAGGATCCTTCCTGTCTAGGCACGGGGTGGCTGGGCTAGATGAACCCGGAGAATGATCCTAACATGATCCTCTCTGATTCCAAGTTTACACCATCATATTATCCTGGAGTCAGAGGGAGGCCCTGCCCTCTCCCTCTCTAGCCCAGCACCACAGTGTCCCCTCCCTTCGCTCCTGCAAGGGGAGACACTCCCCCCTCACCTTCCACGTAGAGGAGCATTTCGGTCGTGTAGTTATTCCAGTATTGGCCCGAGCCGGCCTGGAACATGCTCATCAGCTGGAAGAGGAGGAACATGGCTGCCCTTCTGACCTGCACCGTCATGCATGAAGACGCACCGAGCACCTGGCGGACAAAGAGGCAGAGGTGGCTGTAGCCCTCCCTTGCAAGGCAGTGTGAGAAGGGAGCTCCCTACAGGCACAGGGGGAGAGCTCAGTGGTGGAGGGAAGGAGACAGCAGGGAGGTGGAGCTGACAACCAGGACAGGACTGAGATGGATATTTCAATTGAGCGGGGACACTCCATGGACCAGCATTTGGCTCCTTCCATCCTCTCACTCCTGGGCTGGCTCTAGCTCAGCTGAAAGGAGACAGGCTTATCCAGAGGCCGTCAGGCAGCTGCTGGGTCAGATCCTGGGCCTAGGTTAGAGCAGCACAAGGGGAGCTTGAAGCAGCCCGAAAGAGGCAGCTGGGCCATAAAGGGAATCCCCAGCTGCCCCTTGGGAAGGGAGGATGCTGGAGGCCAAGGGGCAGGAGGGGGCCTGCACAACAGTCCCTAAGGGCTCATTCCAGCTGGCTTCTATTGGAGCGTCCGAGGGCTGCACTAACTTGTGCTGGGGGCCCTGGTCCAGCCCCAGGATCAGGGCAGCCAGGAAGGTGGCTGCTCAGAGAGCTGGCTGGTTCTGTTAAATGCCGAGAGGCGCTGGGTCGATGTGCAATGACCGCGAGGAATGTGACGAGCCAGCTCCTCCGGGGGCTGTGGGGAGAAGAACCACCACTCTGCATTGCTAGCCAGCTCCAGGAGCGGCCCCTTCCCACTGAGCATAAGGAAACCTCCTGGCTGCGGGTTACTCACCAGCAGCCGAGCCAGCAGTTCCTGGGGTAGACTGGCCCTGGGGCTTGACCGACACCCTGTGAACAGAAAGGGGAGACACCCCATCAGGCTCTGGAGGGATCTTTTGCATTTGTCTCTGAGCTCTATCTGTGCCTTGACGGCTGGCTGTGTCCTTGCAGTGAGCTGGAACCAGAGCCGAGAGCTGATCCCCACCCCCACCTGGGGGCAGACGCCTCTCGCTAGAGAAGGACTAAGAGCGGGTGGATAAAATACTAGGACTCACCTCTGTTCGCCTTGCCGCACTTCCCGGCCAAGGGCAGCCTGCCTTCCTCCTGCAGCCTCTTTACCACCCCGACCGAGGTCTGCAGGAGGAGAGGCAGGGCTGGCCCATGGGCTGCTGGGCTCAGCTGAAGGAGCAGCCCAGGCCATAAAACCTGCAGAGCAGAGAAAAGCCATCTCAATATGGAAATATCCTCTTCCTGCACCAGCTCTCTCTTTCCTACACTAGACGGCACCCCTGGCCTCGCCACCGCCAGCCAGATCTCTCTACCCAGCCTGAACTATGCAGCGATCCCCGCCTCCTCCCCCTTCACACCTGTCAGTGTCTGCCTCCAGCACCAAATCAAGTGACACTTGACTGAGCCCCGCCTTTTGTTGAGTGGAGCATCATCATTGACAGCACCGTATTTCCTAACTCCAGTCCCACTTGGAAAGGCCGTGTTCTCACGGCGTGAACGCAATACACCAGCTTGATCAATAAAGAGGAGACTAGGAAAACCAAAACCATCAAGTGAAACCATGACAGGCGCTCAGGGAGGTTTGAGCTCTGACCTTCCCATCCCCACACAGGCCTGTGCCACTTGAACCACAGATGAAATTGCTGTCTGCTGTGTGGACAAGAGGGGGACTTAACACACACTATGCCAGAGGGTTACACAACTCTTTGCTGGACAGTATAGACTAGTGGAGAGCAGGAACTCCCGGGGGTCTCTCCCCACCTGTAGTAACTAAAGCACGTATCTTTGGCAGGCTCAGTCTGAATGACAGTGTAGCTGAGGGCACAATACTTGGTTCTGCCTTCTTAGAAATGTGGCTGTTAGTCTCAGCTCTGCCTGATGTGACCTTGCGCAACGTAGCTGTTAATTTGTTCAGTGTGGGGAGGGGCTGGCTAATACTTGACTGCTTAGGCTACCGTTCTGAGGCCTGGGTCAGTAATCAGGTCTGTGCAGTGTGTGGAAACCTAAGCGGTAGTCAGCAGAGATGAGATTTGGATGTAGTGTCTCCCAGCTCAGTGGATTCTCCCTTAGGTACCAAGGTAGTGTGGGTGAGAGGCAGGAAGTCCCGGGCTAGGGTTGGCTTTTGCAAAACAAGAATGTGATGGTCGGTATAGACCCCACCCTGTAACAGCCAGGAAAAAGTTAACAAAGGGACCAATGAAGAGGGACTGAGCTATGGAAGCTGCAGAAGCAGCATGACTGACCATGGGATGCTAGAGCGGAAGAGCCCCTGTGACCACTGGTGAGTGTTCCCTGTTCCAAAGAACCAGATCTGGCTCGGATCCAGGGTCCATTTTACCCAACCCCATGATGTTCTGGAGCGGGGAGGCTCAGGTAAATAAGTCAGGTTGCGGCCTGTCTCATGGAAAAGCTCAGACGCAGAGAGGCCTGCGTCCAATGGAGAGGGGCAGGGTCACTTACATTGGCCATTCTGGGGGAATCACCCAGGGACTGCAGGGTGCTGGAGCAGAGGTGGCGGACCTCGAGCTCCATGGTGTGCCTCCCGTCTGCTGCCTCCTGATGGTGAGAAATAAGGGAGACACCAGGGAGATTTAGATTCAGTGGAGACCTCCATGGCACTGTACCTATAGTGGGCATGGCAGGGGGTGAAAATGGGGCTTGAAGGGAAAAGGCACAACCCTGGCTGTGACTGTGCCATAACCAGCCCAGGCTCTGTGTGGAGCCAGTTCTAGGCTCCACCCCTCTGCGTGGTGAAAACCAGACCCATCATGGCTTAGTCTCCTGTAGGGTGGATGATCATGGTGGGGCGAGAGAAGGAGGAAGCCAGGGGTCCTGCCCTCCCAGCGCAAGGGACAGAGCCCAGATGGCAGCTGGGAGAGGGATCAGAGAGAATGGGCTGGGAGGAAAAAACACTGTCTTCTAGTTGTCATCATCTTCCATCAGTAGATGGAGGGTGCCGTCCCCAGTTCCATCTGCTTCCCAAGCTCTATTTGCTGCCCATTGCCTGCCCCTCCCCATCTGCAGCTGCCCCTCCTTCCCTATCCCTTGACCCCATGTTCACGGACCCCCAGCACTAAGGTCTCTGCGGATTCTTACCGTGCTGTCGAGGGGCAGGGTGCACTGATGCACCAAGAAGTCAATTAAGGGTCTTGATGTAGATTTTTCCAAGAGCCCATGTGCCCCCATTGTGCGTATCAAATAAGCAAGGGCTTCTCTGACCTGCCAGACCCAGACAGAAACAGAAATGATTTGCACACAGTGTGGAGGAACCTTGTCCCCTCCCGGTCCAGGCTGGGATCCTTTCTCAGCAGGGTGTTTGGTGAAATACTGCTAGGCAGCCCAGAGATGGCAATGCAGGCGGAGCCCTGCTGGGATTCTTTCCCCCACCTTCTGCCCTACACTATGGAGCACTGATGGGTCATGTGTTTCGTTGCACAGGGTCCCGGCAGGCTCTGCACTGACAGGCAGACATTCACTAGCTTTGGCCGCATTGGCCATGGTTCCAGACTCACCCGTATGCTTGTGCACTGCAGGATTGGCCCCAGGGCTATGAACAGCTGCTCTGTGTGCTGTGTCATTTCGGAAACTGTAAGAGACACAGACACCGGCTTGGCAAGGCTGATGTTAAACCAGGGTGTGCAGGGACCTGAGATCTCAGGAACCTTAGAGCAATCCCAATATCCCTACATGACCCTCCTGGCAGGTTACCCCCATGGGTAACCAGCTGCATTTGCCCATGCTTGCAGTTCCAGCAATGATTCTCCTCTCTCATTGCCGCAGCATCGGCTGAGGGGCTGCAGGACTTGGCTTGTCTACTGCAGACAGGTACAAGTGAGCCCAATGAGGCCCAGTGCTAAGCGCTGCTAATTGCACAAGAGGCCATAACACATCAAAAGACGAGGCCTCGCTGCGGGGTCACTTACTGTTGGATCGGACTATCTGGTCCAAAATGAGGAGACTGGCACAGGTCTCCTCTTCCTCGTCCCTGTTCAGCCTCCTGAACAGGAACACAAGCAGCTCCACCAGGAACAAGCGAGCTGCAGGAAGAGGAGTGAATCATAATGGGGTGAATCGTAAAGGGGAAGGGAATATAGTTCTATGCCTGGGCTCTGAAATTCCACAGGCTGGGATCTCCTTCTCTGGGAAAGGTGAATGGGTTTCTTACCCAGATGGATGAGAGAGTCCAGGGCCTCTCTCCTCTCTTCCAGGTGCTCTCTGGGGAGATGACACACCTAAGGGAAGAAAGCAACACCAGCAAAGGTAAACTAGATCCAGTGTCTCTCAGGCCAAGCCCTCGGACGGCAGAGTGAAGGGATGAGGGTGGAGAGGCAAATTCTAATTCCCATCTAAAGAACAGGCCAGCAAGCTGGATCAGTCTATGAGTGACGCCGAGGCTTTGGGGGCCGTGGCTCATGTAGAAGCAGAGTTTGACGGGTCAGGAACCGAAGATGTGGAGCGTTGGAACAACATGTGGGATGCTGTTGTTCCCGGTCAAAGGGGTTGGGGTGGGTGGGAGGAAAAGAAACCAAAGGAGAGTTCTCCAGGATCCATCCCCCAATGGGAACAGGATGAGGCAGGGACAGCTCTTCCCACAGCCTACCCAGTTTAAGCCAACAGGCCCCGGCATTTTGCCTGAGTGATGCCAGCATCTCTTACCATGGAGTGGAGTGCCGGGAAGAGGATGCCAATGTCCTTCCTCAGGGCAGCCTCATCCATGTCCCTCACGCAAGCAAGGCCCTGTGTAAGAGAAGAGACGCAGGACATGGTGATGACGTGTCAGGCAGAAAAGCCCCAATGTGTAGAATCTCCATCAGCAGCTGGGTAACCACAACCCAGACTTGGGAGGAATAAAGTTATGGCCCTGGTGGAGAGCAGCTTCCAGCTGGTCCTGGACTCTCCCTTCTCTGGGAGGGGCATTTGACCCCTTTGTTTGCACTAGCCTAGTATCACTGATGGTTGGGTCAACAGGACAGTTGTCCCTGGCGCCAGCTGGGGTGGTGTGTGCTGAGAGGAGGGCAGGGATGGCGGGGCCCGGTTTGGAAGAGCGGGGCCTGCCCTGATTACTTATCACTAATGATGTTACGGCAGCGCCCAGAGGCTGCAGTCAGGGTCAGGCCCTTTTGCACTGAGTGCAGCACAACGCAGTCAGAGACAATCTGTGTCCTGAAGGGCTGACAGTCTAGAGACCCACACAGACAGGTCAGGGATGGGGAGACAGCATCCAAGGGCACCTCCCTGCCCCCGTGCTGGGGTGAGGAAACCACGCGGGAGCTTGGAAGGGGAAGTTTAATGTCCCTTCATGTGGCCTTCCCAGGCGCCAAGGATCTGGCCCATTGTCTCTGCCTGCTCACCTCCTCCAATGGTCACTTCCAGAGTGTACCAGGGACATTCTGGGGAGAGGTGAAGCTCAGGACAATGGTTTATTTCTCTCCCTGGTTCCCTAATGCAGCCCATTGCTGACCAGCCACCAAAGAAGAAAGAAAGCAGAGCCAGGTGCTAGGAATGGAGTCGCCTCTCTCCTCCCGTCTGCAACACCTGCCCTGGCAAGGGGGTTCAGAGCATGTTCTCTAGGGCCAGAGAATGGCAGTGAATCTGGGACAAGCGGACGGGGAAAGGGGGTCAGAGCCTTAGAGGGTCAGTGTGTTGTGGAGAAGGCAGTAGGAGCGGGAGTCCAGGCTGAGTTGGTGATGGAGGGAACCTTGTACCATCTGTGCCGTGGGCACTTCCCCAGTGTGCTGTGGATTTCCCGTTCTCTCCTCACTCACTCTGGTCTTCCTTGGCCTTTCCTCCTCCTCCTCCTTGCTGATTGGGGTGAGCTGTCCCCTGGGTGATGAATAGGCCTTTCTCTTGGTGCCTAAAATGAACGGAAGGAAACTAAGTTTGCTCTTGAGCAAAGTAAGCAGTCATGGGATTAGAGGGAAGGTCCTCTCATGGACTGTAGCTGGTTAGAAGACAGGAAACAAAGGGTAAGAATCTATTTTCAGTTTTCACAATGAGGTAAATAGTGGTGTCCCCAAAGATGTGTACTGGGGCCTTTGCTGTTCAGGGGTAAAACAGTGAAGTGGCAAAATCTGTGGATGACACAAAATTACTCACCATAGTTAAGTCCCAGGCAGACTGCAAAGAGTTCCAAAGAGACCTCACTAAACTGGGTGACTGGGCAACAAAATGGCAGATGAAATTCAGTGTCGATGAGTGCAAAGTAACGCACATTGGAAAACATACAAAATGACGGGGTCTAAATTAGCTGTTACCACTCAAGAACAAGATCTTGGAGTCATTGTGGATAGTTCTATGTAAACATCCACTCAATGTGCAGCGGCAGTCAAAAGAACTAGCAAAATGTTGGGAATCATTATGAGGAGCCACTGGGGAGCTGAGCTGGTAGAGGGAGCTGCCTGGTGTGTCAGTTCCCCCTTTACTGGCACCTGGGCTGCCCGGTGGTGATTCCAGTGCTGCCCTATGGCAGCAGGGCTTTAGCCCAGCGTGGGATGGCACGGAGGCTGGCGTGTAAGGTGGAACACAGGGCAGTGGCTTATGTGCATGTGCAGAGCAGGGCACAGAGCCTGGGTGGAGTCTCTTCTTGCCCTCTCAGCCCTGGGGTTTTGCTGTCACTGTGGCTGCTTTCCTCTCCCCCCCTTTATTCCTGGCACTCAATCCTGGGCATGGGCCTACCTGGATCATGAGGCTCAGCACAGAAAGTGCTGGAGTGGCTGCCCGCTCCTGCAGCCAGGGTTTGTGGCGTCAGGTCTTGTTTTTGGGCCACCTTCTGCTCCTCTGTGTCTGTGGATACAGGCAGATGGTGGGTTAATTTCCCGCAATCGTGGTCACTGATAGAATGCCCTGGGGGCGACAGGGACATACAGCTGTGAGGGAACTGTCTGCACCTTATGGAAGCCCTGGCGAGGGATTTCCACCAATCACTGCCCGGACAGTGTCATGTTACTTAACACTGAGATCGGGCATTTCCCCTTCTAGTTCCTTTACAAACATTACCCACACCATCCAGACCCCAGTGGAGGTTGTGAGTCTTGTTAGCCCCATTATGAAGCTAGGAAAACTGAGGCACTGAATGATCCTGTGTGCACTGGGATGGAACTTCCTGATGGGACAGCAATAGAAATGTGATGATTTGTCACAGAGAAATGCTGTTGACTCCTACCTGGGACAGAAGAGTCAGTGGGGCCTGGCTGGCTAGAGTCCAGATTTGTCCTGTCTGTTTGGAAAGGTGTCCATCCTGTAATTCAGAAGGGCAGTGGTGGGGTGAGGTGTCATGTGACTGAGTCTATGTAAGGGCAATAGGAATCAGAAGGGAACTGGGGTAAATCTGTATCGTGGGGGACGCTCCCAGGCAGAATTCCTACTCACCAATAGTCTGAGTAAGTCTTTGGTAGAGACGGTCCAAAAGCCCCATATTGACTCCTAAGACAAGAACCAATGTAAACAGATCACAGGAGTTTCTCTTCTACTGCACAGACCTCAGAACATTCACTACGGTGACCAGACAGCAAATGTGAAAAATCAAGACAGGGGGTGGGGGGTAATAGGAGCCTATACAAGAAAAAGACCCCAAAATTGGGACTGTCCCTATAAAATTGGGACATCTGGTCACCCTAACATTCACATCTCACTCTTGGGAGGTCAAGCTAGCGCTCTGGTGCCCGGTGCTCTGCACTGCCATGTGGAATGAGACCCAGGCTCAATTCTTTGTGCTGGTCTGCGGCTCCCAAGATGGCTGGAATTGCTCCAGGTGGGGGGAACCTCCATTAACATGAGGAGGCTCTCTGCTTGACTAGGGACTTTGAAGGGGATTCCATTGGGTTCCCCTCAGCCAGAAGGACGTAACTCATGAGCTGGAGAACCCCAAGGAAATAGAGACATTGCAAGGCTCGGCTGGAGGTAGATGCACAGAGCTGCAGCACTGAAATGTGGGATCCCCCTTCTTTGGGGATAAAACCTTTGTGATACCTCTCCTCTTCCTTGGGATTCAGCAAGGCGGCTCTATCACCTAGAACATTTGGTTCCATGAGGTATTTGAGCTTATGAGGTGTGTTCTGACCAAGAAGTTACCTATTCTGGCCCACCTCACTGCACAGCCACCAAACCAGCAGTGCTTGAGACAGCATCTGATCATGACTCACAAAGCCATTTCTAATATACATATGAAAAATGTGGACATCTCAGTCATGAAAAATGCATTGGCGTCTGTTTCCAGGAATGGAATGTGTGTGGCTCAGTAGCACCCACAGTTCCAGCCACAGCCGTGGTCGCTTGACACACAGTCAACCAGTTACAGATCACAATGATCGATTGCACAAGTAGTCACTGCAACTGCTTGGATAATTGCTGCAACCGTGCACATGAGTTAATAAGCCGTTGTGGGCATCCTTCTGAATTCTGAGGCTAATGAGACATTTACTCTCATAATAACAGTTGTGATTCTCTAATATAGCACCCCGTGTTAATATACCATTGTTCACCCAGAAGGATCCCATGGGAATTATACTGTTTGCACAAGCTAGAACTAAACATTCTGTTAGTTTGTGTCATTATATAATGCCTGCATCTGTCATTTTCACTCCATGCATCTGAAGAAGTGTTTTTTACCCACAAAAGCTTATGCCTAAATAAATCTGTTAGTCTTTAAGGTGCCACCGGACTCCTTGTTGTTTTTGTGGATACAGACTAACATGGCTACCCCCTGATACTAAACATTATGTTGATTCTGTAAAAGACATTGCAGATGAACAGCAACTTTGGCCTCGGAAAGGAATTCTGGCTGTGGATCACGCCGCTTTCTGCCTACCTGGACCAGAAGACTCTGTGTCAGGTGGGTTGCCATCTCTGGCTGACACTGAAGTCTCTTGCACTGCTGTGTCTGTCAATAGAAGAGAAGGGTTAAATTTCTCCATTAAAAGTCTCTGGTTGAACGCCCAGGGGAATGATGTGAATGATAGTGCTAAAGGGAGGGGAGTTTTCGGTACCCAAAGCAGCAGGTTCCAGTCCTCTTGTGACCCTTCAATGAACCTGATTTCACTGAGTAACAAATACAGTCACACCTGGGTCGCCAAAGAACTTTCTCGGTTACAGAGAACACCTGTGTGACCCAGAAAGGAGCGATTCTCTAAACAGAGGCAAAGCCACCCCAGTTCTCCTTCTCACTGTCACAGGTTGGTGCCAACAATCACAGCCCCTGCCTCCCACACAGTGCACGATGGGGTCTCGGCAGCGCAGGGGGTGGGGACTAGCTTGCAGCAAACACAGCTTGGAGGATTTAGAAATCTTGCACGTGCAGTGCCTGGGGAGGGGGAACTGCAGGGAGATGGAGACTCCAAGAGCCCTCCTCATTCAGTCAGTGCCAGGGCAGCCCAGGGGGGTGGGGGAAGTGGGGCAATTTGCACCCAGGCCCCGGGCCCAGCAGGGGCCCCCACGAGAGTTTTTCGGGGCTCCTGGAGCGGGGTCCTTCACTCGCTCCGGGGGCCCAAGAAAACTCTCACGGGGCCCGGGCCCTCAGAGCTTCTTCCGCTCCCGGTCTTCACCGGCGGGGGGTCCTTCCGCTCTGGGACAGAAGGACCCCCCACCACCGAATTACCGCCGAAGCGGGACTCGCCACCGAAGTGCAGCTGGGTCTTTGGCGGCAATTTGGTGGCGGTGGGGGTCCTTCCATTCCGGGACCCGCCACCGAAGTGCCCCGAAGACCCGTGGTGGGGATCCCCCGCCGCCGAATTACCGCTGAAGACCCGGCTGCACTTCGGCAGCGGGTCCAGCTTCGGCGGTAATTTGGTGGCAGGGGGTCCCCACTGCAGGTCTTCCGGGCACTTCGGTGGGGGGTCCCGGAGCGGAAGAACCCCCCGCCGCCAAATTACTGCCGAAGCGGGGGCTCCCTGCCGCGGAAGACCCCAGGCCCCCGGAATCCTCTGGGCGGCCCTGGGCAGTGCAGACCACAAGGCCTGTGGAAAAGTCGAATGCCAGGCACAAGCAGAACCTCATGGGGAGGAGGGGGCTGACCCACTGGAGGGAGTTGGCAAAGGGCAGGTATAGCCTATAGGTAGTGCTCTACCAAATTTACGGTCCATTCTGACCAATTTCATGGCCATAGGATTTGAAAATCAATTTCAGGTTTTCAGATGTTTACCTCTGAAATGTCACAATGTTGTAGTGGGGGTTCTGCCCCAAAAGGGAGTTGTGGAGGAGCCGCAAAACTGTTGTAGGGGGGTTGTGAGATACCCTCACTTCTGCACTGCCTTCTGAGCAACAGGTGTATTTACCTGGAGGGGGGTCTGATCTCCCCCGTGAGGGCAGCTGTGCAGGGGAAGTGCCAGTTCCCTTCCTCCCCAGCCCAGAGGGGATTAGCAGCTGGAGCCAGGGCCATGGTAGGAGCCTGCCCTTCCCCACCCCTCCAATAGCTAGATTTCATGGGAAAGGTCTGATTTCATGGTCCATGACTTTTTCATGGCTGCTCCCTATGGGATGGTTTAGGTTAAGAAATAAATAGAAAATAGGCTTAGGGCCTAAGTTAGCTCAAGTGTAGTAGAGTTTAGAAAACCGAAGTTGTTAGTGTGAGGAAAGTTAGCGATCAATTGGAGATCCTGTTATGGGAAAGTGAGAGTTAGCAAGCACATGGCCCGGGGTTATGCTGCTGTTTGGCTATAACTGGCTTAAGCAGGGTTTTGAATGAGTGTTTTTGAGAATTGTGACTGCTTTATTCAAATGTTATGTATACTAATAGCGTGGGAAGGATATTGGTGCAGATGTTCATGTAAACCACATCCAATGTAAAGAGTCAATAAGGAGGCGATGGAAATATAAACAGTGTAAGGGGCAGCTGCACGTTCAATAGTCTGAGAATAGCTTCTACTGGGAGTTGTTCTGTTAATTCGGTGAGTGCTCCAATTAACACCCTAAGGTACCGTTCTGTCCCAGGGTTCTAAGGCTGTACTTCACGCTGCTGTCAGTGCACTGATCCCGCATTGATCCACAGTACAACATTCAGTGATGACAGTGTAGGTGGTAACTGCACACCTGTTTTCTTAAGGAATCATTTTATTTTGGAATGAAGTTTGGTTTTATCATTTATAATGTCACCTAAATACATTTTCTGTAACCGACCTAGATGCTTGAACTTGGGTTTTGTTGCAGCCTTATCTGTAACAACTTACTATGAATTGGAAACATTTCAACCTCAAGGTTACAGAAGGTTACGCAGGGAAAGGGGTGAATCTGGGGAGTCTGTACCCCTGTTTCCTACTTACCTGAAGCAGCAGGCTCAGATAGGGAAGGGCTGCAAAACCCAGTGGCTTCCGTAGCCTCGTTCCCCTGGTCTGTGGCTGTGGATAAGTGCAAAGGGGAGGGGGTCATTTCTCCTTTCCTGGTCACTGATAGAAACCGCAGGGGGTGAGGTAGACAATACAGCTGAGTGGAGAACTAATGACACTGCAGGGCACCTCTGGAGAGGGACTGCCACCAGTCACAGCCCAGAGCATTTATACTGCACACCCATCTCCAAGGCATTTGACAAACACCTCACCCCACAGGTAGGGAGCTGAGATAACATGGGCAGGGGCAATAGGGGCCGGGGGAAATTTGTGGAGAATCTGCCCCAAGCACATGGAGATTCCATGCAGATTCCCAGCAGTCCCCTGCAGGTAGCTCTGGAGAGGACAGCAATGGGGGGAGAGGAGTGACCATTTCTGGGGAGAATTCCTACTCACCTCCAGACTGGACCAGCAGTCGGCGGAGGTAGCCATAAAGATCCATATCAGCTCCTAAGACAAGAACCAACATGAATGAGTCCCTGAGGCTTCCTTCCCATGACACAGACCCCACCATACTCACACATGCTTCTAGATGGGCCAAGGAGACCCAGACTTAGGTTTTTGCTGCCTGCCTGGCTGGAGAGACAAGACCACTATGAGGTGGCGAGACCTCAACATTGATGTAAACATTTTATGAATAGCATTATTATAACTTATTTTTATAATGTTAGGTCATTACAAACATGTTTGTGCCTTTACTGAACATTCAAATATACATTTATCACCAGGATGCTTGAAAATATGAGTAGCCCAGTTTTTGTTAGCTAGGTTATAAAATGTTCACGCTAATCAAAGACATTGCAGAAGGCTTCAGCTTTCTGCCATCCAGAAATGAGCAAATGTCCAGAAAATAACATCTCCTTAACCATAAACCTGTTTATGTCCCACAAGAGTATCTGTACAAACTTTCAAAGGCAACTGTCCTCATTTTAACTTGCTTTAACTTTTATACTATTTTCTTTTTGTGCTCTGTTTAAAATATGGGTCGATTACTGGCATTTGTGCTTTGTACAAAATATTTCATAGAAGTTGAATTGCTATAACAAATCACTTGTAACTCTAAGGAACTTGGGTCAAAAATCAAAGCACCCAAAAGAGTGTTTTATCTACACCAGAGCACCCCCTCTTCTGTAGACTGCCAGTTTAGTATAGATCTAACCCTTTAACTCAATAAAACACGTTATAAAGACAAATGTTTTAGGAAAGATTTGGACCCATAGAAGGTGAGGATGTTATTTATGTTGGATATTCCAAAATGAATTTAGGGCTCGGGCAAGGGCTAGGGAGGAATAGCTCAGTGGTTTGAGCTCATAGCTTGCTAAACCCAGGGTTGTGAAGTCACTCCTTGAGGGGGCTATTTAGGGATCTGCAGCAAAAATCAAGACTTAGTCCTGCTACTGAAAGCATGGGGCTAGACTCAATGACCTTTCAGGGTCCCTTCTAGTTCTATGAGATAAGTATATCTCCATATATGTTAGAACAATAAATCTAGGCCGTAAAATGCACTCTACCAGCCCCTTTTTGCAACAAAACCCTCTGCTTGGGTTCTTCAAACTTTACAGAAAAATGTGTGTAGTTGAGAAAAAGTTTTGTGGAAAACTTTAGTTGATTTCTAAAATATTGAAATGGCAAACTGTTTTGGAGGGCATGTTTGCAAAGTATTTTAACTGAATGAAAAGCATCTAATGTGGTTTTCTAATATCATTGCTACAGGTGGTAAAATGCATTATGTACTAACATGAAATCAAATGACCTTGCTCAGCTGATTACCACTATAAGAAGACATTTAAGTCTAGACTATTTATTATATTAATGGGGAATTAATTCGTTACTAGCAGAGCTCCAGCCACTCCTCCTCCCAACTCCGAAACATAAGAAGAATCATCTCTCCAACAATTGTTCTAAAGAATCAACAACTTCTTCAATCACTATTTAAGCTAAAGACTTGCTAAGAATGATTTGATTTTAAAAGACTGCTTCCAGAACTAAAAACCTTCTCATAAAGAACAGGCATGTTTGGACTTTTTAAAAACAGAATTTCATTTCCTGCTGAACCCTAATGAAACTGAAGAAATATCTCAGAAAACGAACTGAATAAGAAGAGTGACAAGACTAAATTTGAAGCTGTTCTGAGAATCTCCCCCACATAAACAAAGGAAATAGAACTGTCAAGGAAGACTTACAGCCCTAACACATATACCCATTAACAAACTACCTATGCATAAGATGAAGAGTCTCCATGAATGTACGGAGCCAAGGAAAGGGCGAGAGAGGGGTGTTTTTCTAAAATTGCACGGAAATAGGGAAGAGGAGAGTATAAAAACTCTAAGTGAGCACCCTGCACATGCTCTGCAACCCTGCTGCGACCCTGTTCAAACTCAACTCATCCTCTCCCTCCCTACAAGCAAGCTGACACAGACAGAAGAGAGAAGCCTCGGGAAGAAACCAGCCCAAGGCAACCTCCCCAAAACTTCAGCATGTGTTGGTAAGAGAAGTTAGCTAAAACCCTGTCAAGGGATTAGAGTTGTAAACTCTTGTAACAGTTTTGCTGTGATATGGAAATACTGATGTAACTTCAAATGTTAACAGTTTCTCCTGTGAACCACTAAATGGTTCGACCATATGCATTTGGGAAAGAGACAAGGGCTAAAGATCGGGAAACAGAGAAATCATGGGATTTAACTGACTTTAAGATTCTAAATATTTTGTTCATTGGCCAGTCTCTAGACAGCTCCTTAAATGGTTTCTTCTAACTCGGTAATTTTACTACTTTCTTCTATTTCCGAGGATTTAGTTAAAATTGCTTACTTTGCCATCTAGATAAACAGTCTAGTTATTAATAGGATCCGCCTGCTCTTAACATTATTTTGCCCATCCATAAACAGTCTTAGTATGTCTGACTCACAACAATTTTGGGAAATAAGACCTTGGTTTCAACTTACCAAAAGAAAAGTGCCCCATCAAAGGCAGAGCTGCTCACAAAGGTGTCATCTGTTAAAAGCGCTCCAGAGTGAAGCACACAGATGAGACTGAACAGAAATCAGCCTTTTCTCATTTGTGTTCTGTCTTTTGTTGGTTTGTTTAGTGTTTTCTTTTCTTTAATAATCAAATAGCCATGGTTACTCACAGAGATTCTTTTGCTTGGTTTTAATCCTGGTGTCCCCTAAGGTATGTCAAAGAGCCCCTGTGACTAAACTAGTGGAGTCACCCCCTGAATGGTCAGAAAAAGAGATAGGAAGAGCTAGCCTAGCATTGCTTGTTTCTCTAAACTACATATTTTTACTAAGTTTTGGGATAAAATTACTTGACATCCAACACAATTTAAAATGACCCCTTTCCACCCCGCGCCGAGTTCACGGCAGCACGAACTGGTTTAAATCAGAGCGAGTCAAATCAATGATTTTCACTGTGATTTAAATCAGCAAGCAGAGGAAATCTTGATTTAAATCAGTGATTTTAACCTTGTTTTCCATTTTTGCTGTTTAGATATTTACCTAAAGAAAGGCTGATTGTCAGAGCTTGGTATAATTTCGTCCTTCTCTTTCCTAACCCTGAGGATATGGTAGGAAAGGTCCCTCTCTCCTGTGCTGGGATGGTTGAGCCACAGAAGACTGTTGATGTTTCACATATAATTGCAGATGACAGTGAAGATGTGGATTCCTCTGCGAGTTCTATGTAAACAGGTGCTATATGCTCCCCAAAATGCTCCCAACTGTCTGAAAAGCAGAGCCCAGACAGCCGTGTGCTCCCTCCTCCAGCTCCCAGAGCACACTGAGCCACAGGCTGCCTACCCCTTGGTGACACAGGGCCTACCCTCTTTGTGACACAGGGCCACTGCTGACATCACAGAGGCAAGGTGGGCTGGGGCTGTCTGGCTAGGGCCCTTGGGCTTTGCATCCCCCAGGCTGGATTAAGGGAGCATTGCTCTTGGCTTTTGTTGGGAATTTTAATCCAAAGGAGCCCCGGGGCCTCCCCACAAACCCTGTCTGTATAATGTGTCATGAGAAGAGGAGATTCAACCACAAGGTGCAAAATCATTCTGTGTCAGTCCACTCCAGTATCTTGCTTCTTGCAGCAGCAAAGGGGAAGGTGAAATCCCCACAATGCACCTGGCCAGCTTTGCTGTTCTCTGCCATAGGGGTAAAAAAGTCCTTCCTCAGCCCTCAGTGACCATGGAATCCCTGAAGCATGAGACTGGACTGGGCGTCTGTCTCAGCGTGAGGCGCTCCAATTGCTAGTCCAGACACAGCTGCATCGGTGCCCTGGGCCGAGAGAATAAAAGGGCTGAGAAGATTCTTTCCGAAGGATACACACGGACACTAAATCTCATTCCTAAAGGCTTCAATAAAAGGCAGTCAGAGTGCAGGACCCATGGGTATTTCTTGAGTCCCAACATGCTGGGGGCTGTACAACCCAGGGGAGGGCAGCGAATCTCTTGCTTGGTTTATTTGATTTCCCATTGTCCTGAGTAGGCTCTTGTTTAAGGAGGAACTTGACGGAAGAGAGGAAAGTTTGGGGCAGGAGCAGGGGAGAATAGTGTTAGTCTGAGGAGCAGCATGGCAAGGGAGAACCAGGGAAGGACACAAAGGGAATGGCTGGGAGAGTGGCGGGGGAATGAGCCCGGAGAGTTAGATGGGGACAAAATTTGCAAAGATTCAAGAAGGAGCTGCATTCGGGTGCTGAATGGAGCTGAGCGAATCAGTGACTTTTCAGTTTGGGGGCCAGTCAGAGAATTAAATATATATATATCATCTATATCTATCTATCTATATATTGGTTAGGTTTGACCTGAAACAAAATTGTTTTGGTTGTTCATTTCAGGTTGTTTGTGGGTGTTTTTCAAGACCCCCTCCACCTCTCTTTTTAACATTGCCTCAATTTCAAAATGAAAAGTGACAACATTTTGCTGTGGAATGGTCCAAACAGACTGGCTGAATTTTTAAAACAAAACATTCCCTTTTTATGTGTGGCTGAAAGGATTTGCTTAATTTGCACGTGGTTTGGGTGGCCCTGAGAGATGCATTTTTGGGGAATTTGCTGGCTGTAGTGTAGGACCTGCGAGGGAGCCAGGGGAGGGATCAGAATGGGCTGGTCTGACGGGTGAGATGATTTTACAGCGGGCTCTGAAGGGGAATGAGAGGAGATATGGGGGGAGGGCAGAGTTAATGGGGTGGGTGATCAAGGCCTGGAGCAGGTGGGCTGGAGAGGATGAGGGGGATTGTAGAGACATGGTTCAGGAAGGACAGGCAGGGCAGAAAAGGTGGGAGAGTTGCATTGCATGTAAGAGAGCAGCATGACTGCTCAGAGCTCCAGTATGAAACTGCAGAAAAACCTGAGAGTCTCTGGATTAAGTTTAGAAGTGTGAGCAACAAGACTGATGTCGTGGTGGGAGTCTGCTATAGACCACCAGACCAGGGGGCAGTGAGGTGGATGAGGCTTTCTTCCGGCAACTAACAGAAGTTACTGGATCGCAGGCCCCGGTTCTCATGGGAGACTTCAATCACCCTGATGTGTGCTGTGAGAGCAATACAGCGATGCACAGACAATCCAGGAAGTTTTTGGAAAGTGTAGGGGATAATTTTCTGGTGCAAGTGCTGGAGGAACCAACTAGGGGCAGAGCTCTTCTTGACCTGCTGCTCACAGACTGGGAAGAATTAGTAGGGGAAGCAAAAGTGGATGGGAACTGGGAGGCAGTGACCATGAGATGGTCGAGTTCAGGATCCTGAAGAAAGGAGAGCAGCAGAATACAGACCCTGGACTTCAGAAAAGCAGACTTTGACTCCTCAGGGAACTGATGGGCAGGATCTCCTGGGAGAATAACGTGAGAGGGAAAGGAGTCCAGGAGAGCTGGCTATATTTTAAAGAATCCTTATTGAGGTTGCAGGAACAAACCCTCCCAATGTGTAGTGTGATGGGCTCAGGCCAAATGATAGAAGGCAGATATATTAGCCCCAGGTTAAATAGGTCCCCTTTCCCTGGGTAAGTTAACAGGGAAGGTTCCAGAACAATCAGGAAATTTCTGGAAACAATTAAGGCAGACAGGCTGATTAGAACACCTGCAGCCAATCAAGAAGCTGCTAGAATCAATTAAGGCAGGCTAATCAGGGCACCCGGGTTTAAAAAGGATCTCACTTCAGTTTGTGGTGTGCATGTGAGGAGCTGGGAGCAAGAGGTGCAAGGAGGGGAGTGGGAGTGCTGCTGGAGGACTGAGGAGTACAAGCATTATCAGACACCAGGAGGAAGGTCTTGTGGTGAGGATAAAGAAGGTGTTTGGAGGAGGCCATGGGGAAGTAGCCCAGGGAGTTGTAGTTGTCATGCAGCTGTTACAGGAGGCACTAGAGACAGCTGCAATCCACAGGGCCCTGGGCTGGACGCCAGAGTAGAGGGCAGGCCCGGGTTTCCCCCAAACCTCCCAACTCCTGATCAGACACAGGAGGAGTTGACCCGGACTGTGGGTTCCACCAGAGGGGAAGATCTGAAGCGAGCAAATCTGCCAATAAGCGCAGGACCCACCAAAGAGGAGGAACTTTATCACAGTAGAAAGAATAGTAAATAACAGTGAAAGCCTTGCTGATCTTAAACACAAAAAAGAAGCTTACAAGAGGTGGAAGACTGGACAAATGACCAGGCAGGAGTATAAAAATATTGCTGAGGCATGCAAGAGTGAAATCAGGAAGGCCAAATCACACTTGGAGTTGCAGCTAGCAAGAGATGTTAAGAGTAACAAGAAGGGTTTCTTCAGGTATGTTAACAACAAGAATAAAGTCAAGGAAAGTGTGGGCCCCTTACTGAATGAGGGAGGCAACCTAGTGACAGAGGCTATGGAAAAAGCTAATGTACTCAGTGTTTGGGTTTTTTTGCCTCTGTCTTCACGAACAAGGTCAGCTCCCAGACTACTGTACTGGGCAGCACACCATGGGGAGGAGGTGACCAGCCCTCTGTGGAGAAAGAAGTGGTTTGGGACTATTTAGAAAAGCTGGACGAGCACAAGTCCATGGAGCCCGATGTGCTGCATCCGAGGGTGCAAAAGGAGTTGGCGGAGGTGATTGCAGAGCCATTGGCCATTATCTTTGAAAACTCATGGCGATCGGAAGAGGTCCCGGATGACTGGAAAAAGGCTAATGTAGTGTCCATCTTTAAAAAAGGGAAGAAGGAGGATCTGGGGAACTACAGGCCAGTCAGCCTCACCTCAGTCCCTGGAAAAATCATGGAGCAGGTCCTCAAGGAATCAATTCTGAAGCACTTAGAGGAGAGGAAAGTGTTCAGCATGGATTCACCAAAGGCAAATCATGCCTGACTAACCCAATTGCCTTCTGTGATGAGATAACTGGCTCTGTGGATGAGGGGAAAGCAGTGGATGTGTTATTCCTTGACTTTAGCAAAGCTTTTGCTACGGTCTCCTACAGTGTTCTTGCTGCAAGTTCAAGAAGTATGGAGTGGATGAATGGACTATAAGGTGGATAGAAAGCTGGCTAGATCATCAGGCTCAACAGGTAGTGATCAATGGGTCCATGTCTAGTTGGCAGCCGGTATCAAGTGGAGTGCCCCAAAGGGTCGGTCCTGGGGCCAGTTTTGTTCAGTATCTTCGGTAATGATCTGGAGGATGGCGTGGATTGCACCCTCAGCAAATTTGCAGATTACACTAAACTGGGAAGAGAAGTAGATATGCTGGAGGGTAGGGCTAGGATACAGAGGGACCTAGAGAAAGTAGAGGATTGGACCAAAAGAAATTGGATGAGGTTCAAGAAGGAAAGTGCAGAGTCCTGCACTTAGGATGGAAGAATCCCATGCACTGCTACAGACTAGGGACTGAATGGCTAGGCAGCAGTTCTGCAGAAAAAGGACCTGGGGGTTACAATGGACGAGAAGTTGGATATGAGTCAACAGTGTGCCCTGTGTAGTCGAAGAAGGCTAACAGCATTTTGGGCTGTATAAGTAGGGGCACTGCCAACAGATGGAGGCATCATCTGAAGTACCGTGTCCAGTTTTGGGCCCCACACTACAAGAAGGATGTGGAAAAATTGGAAAGAGTCCAGTGGAGAGCAACAAAAATGATTAGGGGGCTGGAGCACATGACTTATGAGGAGAGGCTGAGGGAACTGGGATTGTTTAGACTGCAGAAGAGAAGAATGAGGGGGGATTTGATAGCTGATTTCAACTACCTGAAAGGGGGTTCCAAAGAGGATGGATCTAGACTGTTCTCAGTGGTAGCAGTCAGCTGCTGTCTATCATTGGAGGTTTGGGGTTAGAGCCACAAACCCCTAATCCAGGGACCCCCATTCTCTCCCCAGAACATCAGACTCATGGATGGAGGGATGAGATGCTTCTGTCCCCATCTTTCCCCACCAGCCCCCAAGCAGGGCTTCAAAACTCTGCCTGTCAGTATGTAGGTGGACAGGACTCATCTCAAAGCTCTTTGTTTTTTCTCCACCATCAGTGACGACTGGCCTCTCCTCTGCCACAGCCCTGCAGAGAGTGATGGTGGCACCTCTCCCTGGTAGCAACTGCCCCATCTCTCCCTCACAGCTCGGAGGAGGGTGGGGAACGAGTAACTCACTGAGAGTGATATGGGGGGGGAGCGGGAGGGAAGATACACAACTGAAGTGTGTCTGCTTCACTGCTGTGCTGCTCTGACAGGTCTGCTGGAATAGTCCATGGAATAGTCTCCCCCCGGAAGGGGTGGAAGCTCCATGACTTGGGCCATCATCACAGTAGACTAGACCAGGAGTCCCCAACCCCCAGTCCGCGGCCCGGTACCGGTCCGCGGCCTCTTACAAACCGGGCCGCGAACCGACCCTGCGGGAGGTCTACCCGAGCCGCAGGGCCGCCCGGGGGGGGGGGCAAAGGGGGCAATTTGCCCCGGGCCCCGGGCTCCGCAGGGGCCCCCAAGAGAAGAGCGGAGGCTCCCGCCTCCGCCCCTCTCCGGGAGCCTCGGCGCATCAAGCCGAGACTCGGCCGAGCCCTGAGCCCGCCCCGAGCGCCGTGGGGAGGGGCGGGCAGCTGCCTCCGCTCGGCGTGAGCTCCCAGCCCCGCCTCACCACGCGGCTCTGAGCAGGACGGAGCTCAGGCCCTACCAGCGACGCGCTCGGTAAGAGGCCGAGGCCGGGGCCGGGGCCGAGAGACGCCGGGGCCGGGGGCGGGAGAAGCCGGGGCCGGGGGCGGGGCCAGAAGCGGGGGCTGGGGGGGATGGAGAAGCCGGGGCGGGGGGGGGAGAAGCGGCGGCCGGGGCCGGGCGGGGGGGGAGAAGCGGGACCCGCCGCCATCGAAGCGCAGCCCGGTCTTCGGCGGCGGGGGGCCCCTTCCGTTCCGGGACCCGCCGCCGAAGTGCCCCGAAGGCCCGTGGCGGGGAGCCCCCCCCGCCCCCGGAATCCTCTGGGCGGTCCTGGCCCGAGCCGCGGGACGAGCGCTCCCTCCGCAGTCATGCCTGCAGGAGGTCCGCTGCTCCCGGGACTCCGGTGGACCTCCCGCAGGCATTACTGCGGACAGTTCGCTGGTCGGGCGGCTTAGCTGGACCGCCCGCAGGCGTGCCTGCGGGAGGTCTACCCGAGCCGCGGGACGAGCGCTCCCTCCGCAGGCATGACCGGTCCCTGGTCCTGAAAAGGTTGGGGACCCCTGGACTAGACAACTCACGGGGAAATACACTGTAGGGAGCAGGGCACAAGGTGAAATAATGGCCTTGTGAACCTGGTGCAGTGCCCACCCCCCACCAGCTTTGGATCTAATGTGCTGCAGAGAAGGGATCTCTGGAGACTGTGTTAGTGACAGATCACTCCTACATCACCACCCACCACACTCTGATTGACAGCTGCCTCAGAAGGAGGCAGCTTGTGTCACTCACTAGCAGGGCCGGTGCAAGGATGTTTCGCGCCCTAGGCAAAACTTCCACCTTGCGCCCTCCCCCGTCCCTGAGCCCCCGCCCTGAGGCGCCCTTCCCTCCCCTCCCCCCCATGGCAGCTCCCCTCCTCCGCCCTGAGGAGCCCCCCCTGCAACAGCTCCCCATCCTCCGCCCTGAGCCGCAAGCCTGGGAGGCGGGAGAAGTGAAGCAGCCATGGCGTGCTCGGGGAGGAGGCAGGGCAGGGGTGAGCTGGGGCGGGGAGTTCCCTTGCGTGCTGCCCCCCCCCTTACTTGCTGCAGGTGGCTCTCCCTGTGCTCCCCTGCCCCAGCTCCCTCCGCCTAAATGCCGGTGGCAACCAGGGAGACTGAAGATCTGGCCGCCACGGTTGCTGCTGAAGAAAATGCCGCCCCCCAAATCCTAGTGCCCTAGCGGTCGCCTAAATGGTTGCACTGGCCCTGCTTACTAGGTTGGGGTATCTGCACCCAGCTCCTTTGATGCCATCATGGCAGGACAGTGAGCTTCTGCATTGGAAAAGGAGAAAGTGAGCGTGTCAGTGAAATAAACAGGGTCATAGTAGGGTTTGTTTAAGGCCAGAGCTATTTGGTTACTTGTAGCTGCAGCCACATACTGGCCACAGCCTGTGAGAGAAAACAAAGCGCAGGGGCAGGATTCTTGGTCAGACCTTCTGGGACAGACACAATAACTTGCAAGGCGGCTGCCCAAACCCCTGGTCAGGAGGAAGAGGGATGTGGGTCCCTGCCCAGACAGAGGTGACAGCAACAGGAGAGTAGCTGAGAACTTTTGGTGTTAGCCCCGGATGTAAAGGCAGCTTCTCTTCTTGTCCTGGGATGTAGGAGCTTGCAAAAGTTGACAGCTTCCTTGTCAAGAGCCGAACTGAACCGCTTTCAGGTTTTCAACGTTGCCTTAGTCAAGAGGATTCTAGAATAGGTGACCACCCTGCAGAACTTCATCCATGTACATCTCCCAGCTGCTGTCGCACTAGGCACAGTGAGTGACCTGGCAGTCACACGACCCAACAACAGTGGCAAAAAGTATGGAGAAGTCAGCTTCAGCCTCTCTGTTTGGAGAGACTGCAGGACCCTAGGCTTTCTGGGTCCTCGGCTCAATAACCAGCTCTCCTGGTCTGTCCAGGTTCCCATCCAGTCTCTTCTCAGGCATCTGGGAAGCCAGGCAGCCCTGGAGCCAGGAAGGCAGCTAGGGAATCATTTTGGTTCTCCCCAAATGGAATTTTTCTGGAAGTCCTTTCCCATAAAATACTTTGAATTTTTGTCCCAATTTGGGGCAGAACATTTTCAAAAATGCAAATTTTTTTTGTGGGAAGGGATTTCCATTTTCAGGCAACTTCTCATCCAGGTCCAGGTGGCCTGTGGGGAGGGAGGAAAGAGAAGCAGGAAAAGGAAGGGTGCTGCTGCCAAAACCAAAGAGTGTGCGGCCCAGCTCCCTCCGCGCAGGGCAGAGCTGCTGGGAGAAGGAGTTTGCTGTGGCACAGAGGGAGCAGACTGGGTCCATGTGTGATGTGTGATGCAGTTTTGGGACTTACCCTGTGGGACGACTGGGAGCAGAAGAGTCTCTGTCAAAGCTTCAGAGCTCCAAGGAGCCATGGCTGGGCAGGCAGAGCAGAGCAGCACTTGACAGGTGGGAACCAAGAACACAGGCCCCTTTGTGCTGGAGTTAGGGAGGGTGGAAATGGATCTGCTGGGACCCTATACACACCATTAACCCCACTTCAAATATCCCTGCTCCCCGTTTCCTGGTCTCTCTCTCCCTCCCCCCAAACCTTCCTACATTTGTTGTCATTAAGCCAGGATACTCCACAAACTACATCTTTGTCTAGAAATGATTACGGCTGGGTGAGTGGGGCACCTGCTCAACACAAATCCTTAAAAGCAAGGAAATGACAACTCCCAGGACACCGGTAACTGTATCCCAGTGTCCACTCAGCACATATCCACTGACTGCAACACACCACATCATCACAGGGAACTGCCTGCTATCTGAATGTCAAATAGCATCCAACCTTCTACTGCTGTATGGTTAATAGCTGTGTGACCCACTGGAAACTCCTCTCTACAGGCTGGTCCATGCATAGGATAAATAGTTACTACGCCATCTCAGGTGGTAGCAGTCTGTTCTGTGTACTTGAAAGTCTCTGATCCAAACCTGGCTGCTGCCCTGTGCAAGGGTCCTTTGGCTACCATTGGACTAAGGTCTTGGTTTTTTCTAGTTTTCTTCTTAAACAACTAGTTTATTTAATTCACCCAGGGAAGAAACAGCCTTAAAAACAGACGTTTAGTTAAAAATCATTAATCTGCTCAGTCACAGTGCTGTGTAAAGCAAGACCCAGGTGTTCCACATTCCAGTCACTGTCACACATTTCTATTGTGTCTGTCACTCACGGGCAGGTTGGGGGCTGAGAGGTTTGGGGATTCCAGTTGTGCTAGACAGAGGCTGTAATGGGGAAAAGGTGCTGTATCCTCAACACTGTGGGGGGTTGGTTGGTTATGAGAACGATCAGGTAGTTTGTCTTCTGGGATTAAGGGTGTCTGTTCTTACAAGGGACGGGTAATGGATGCTCATGGCCCTGGGGAACACTTGGGGGCTGGAGAGCTTATTCTGGCTCCATCTGCTTAAACCAGAAGGGATCCAGAGCGCTAGCAATGAAAATGTTTGAACTATTTTCCAGCCACGACCTTCCCCCTCCCAACCCACTAAAAGTGACCCCACAACCTACCCCCTCCCTTCACTTCAACTGACCAGTCACTTGTGGAGTGCTGCGTAACCGACATAATGGGCCAGACTGTGCTCTCAGCTGCTCTGTATTTGCAAGTCTGCCTTTATTGACTGCAAGGGATGATCCAGAGTTACAACAACATGAACGAGGGCTAAACACTGCCTGACAGGCGTGCATGGAAGAAATCCACACTAACGGCCTTCTGTGTTTTTATTCCCCCTGGCCTCTTCCCACAGCGCTGTCATCTCTCCCTGCACTCCCACAATAACAAATATTTCTAGACTCACACAGACATCTGTGAGGGGAACACAGTGCATGGGTCAGAAATGAATCGTTTTCCATTCTCTCTTCATTTCATGCAGGTTGGAGGGGTGCAGACTCTCAGCTGTATGTTGTGGGTTCCTCGCCTCTGCTCTCAGCACCAGCCAGGCCCTGACAGAGCTGAACCTTTGGGGGGCGAAGCTGGGAGATTCAGGCGTGCAGGTGTTGTGTGAGGGACTGAGACATCCCAACTGCAAACTGCAGAAAATACTGTAAGTACTGGCTGGTCTCCTCCAGACTGTGCCTGCTAGCATGGTAGCTCTGGCTGCTGGGTTACCGAACTGTAAAGCTTTGCTGAAACCAGCCCCAGGCCCTGCACCTCAGGGGGACCATCCCACTCCTTAGAAATGTACAGCTGGAAGGGACCCTGAGAGATCAGCAAGTCCATCCCCCAGTGCAGAGGCAGAATTAAGTAAACGTAGCCCATCCCTGACAGGTGTTTGTCTCACCTGTTCTTAAAAACCTCCAAGGACAGGGATTCCACAGTCTCCCTAGGTAACTTGTTCCAGGGCTTTACTATCCTTATATTTAGAAAATGTTTCCTAATATCCAACCTAAATCTCCCTTGCTGTTGATTCAGCTGATTACTTCTTGTCCTACCCTTGGTGGACATGGAGAACAATGGATCACCGTTCTCTTTATAACAACTTTTCACATAGTTGAAGACTGTTATCATGTTGCCCCTCAGCCTTGTCTTTTGTAGACTAAACATGCCCAAGTCTTTCACCCTTTTCTTGTGGAGCTTGTTTTCTAAACCTCTTTTCACTTTTGTTGCTCTCATCTGGACTCTCTAAGTCGTCAACATCTTTCTTGAACTGTGATGCCCCAAACTGGACACAGTTCTCCAGCTGAGGCCTCACTGGTGATGGGTAGAGTGGGACAATCACCTCCCATGCCCGACTTACGACTCTCCTGCTAATACACCCTACAGTGATATTAGCTTTTTTTTCAAAAATACATCACACTGTTTACTCATATTCCCCAGATCCTGTTCTGCAGTACTGCCGCCTAGCCAGTTATTCCCCATTTTGAAGTTGTGCATTTGATATTTTTCCTTGCTAACTGCAGAACATTGCATGTCTCTATCTAATATTATCAATTTCAGACCAATTTTCCAATTAATCAAGATCATTTTGAATTCTAATTCTGTCTTCTAAAATTGTTTGTAACCTCTCCCAGCTTGGTGCCATCTGCAGATGTTATAAGTGTACTTGCTACTCCATCATTCAAGCTGTTAATCAAAATATTGAGCAGTACCGGACCCAGGACAGACCCTTGCAAGACCCCACGTGATATATCCTCCCAGGGGTAGTTTCAGGCCAAATTGCAGGGCCAGCATAGCTCTGAAGACTCAGCTGCAACAGCAAATGTCTTATTGAGAGTCGGGAAGAGGCAGCGTGAGCAGCAGGTGTATGGGGTGGTACCATGGTCCTAGCACTGTACGGCAGCAAGACTCTGGTAATCAGGAAGGATATTTCAGCAGAAGCAAATCTCAATCAGCAAAGCAAAACAACTTAAACACATCAAATCATAAACCACCCCAGCCTGAGGCTCGCTCAGCCTGGATTTGCAGCCATCTCAACCCACAGCCATTCTGCACCCACTGGCTCCCCAACAGCTGTTTTTATAGCCCTTTCCCTGAGCACCTGTGCAAGGACAGATTGAAGGAAGCCAGAATTAACCCCTTACTCGCTGAGGACCTAGGATGTCCCTAGCCCCTAAGAATTTGGCTAGTGGCACATGTAGCAGGAGCCATCCTTCCCTCCCTCCAGAATGGAAATGAAACCCTCTCCAGACAGACACCGATACCAGTGAGGGAACCACAGCCAACAGGGAGGAAACAAGTGATCACTTCCCTCTCTGTGTATTTGTCTCTTGTAGGTTGGGGAGTTGCAGCCTCACAGCTGCTTGCTGTGGGGATCTCTCCACTATTCTCAGCACCAGCCAGAGCCTGACAGAGCTGGAACTGGCGGATAACAAACTGGGGGATTCAGGCGTGCGGCTGCTGTGTGAGGGACTGAAACACCCAGACTGCAAACTGCAGAAACTAGTGTAAGTAACAGCTGGTTTCCTGCAGTCTGTGCTTATTAACAGTGACCTGAGCTTTGTCTACTGGAACATCCGTACTCCTAGCAGCTGTGGGAAACTGTTTTCCATCCTGTGAAAACTCAGTATTTTCCCCCATTCTGTATTGTGATGAAACAAACACCTTCTTAGAGAGAGAGAAGCTAAACTAGCCAATAGTCCACTGGTTAGGGCACTCACCTGAGGTGTGGGGAGCACAGGTTAAAGTCACTGCTCTACCTGATTTGGGAGGAGACGAAGCTGGGCCTCACACAGGCCAGGTGAATGCCCCAACCACAGGGCTACTGGCTATTCTAGTCTTGCTCTCTCTGTAGTTTTGCCCTGACAGTCCAGCCTGGCTAGGAAAGACCTTCCTGACAGGACTTCCATCAACACCGAGACATTCCCACAAAAAGTGTGTGACTAATCTGCATTTTCTGATGGAAAAACTATTTCACTGAAAAAATCCCAACTGGTTCATCTAATGACCACCCAAAAGCACCTACTCTCCTCCTGCGTACAGCTGAGAGACCCCATCACACTGTAGATTTGTCATATTTTACTAGACAGAAGTTGGGTCACACAGAGCCTCTTCATGCCCCATAGAGATTTTCTGTAGATCCTCTGTTTATTTTACTCACTACGGTTTGGTCCATACTAGAAAGTTAGGTTGACCCAGCTATGTCGCTCAGGGGTGTGAAAAATTCACACCACCCCCCCGAGAGACTTAGTTAAGCCGACCTAAGCCCCAGTGTAGACAGCGCTAGGTCACTTACTGCGCGTGGAATCCTGCTGGGAGCACATGGCTCCAGGATCTTCTCTGGTTGCCTATTGGTCTCTGGGTGGAGTTTAAGAGGCTAGTTCTGAGCTATAAAGCCCTAAATGGCCTGGAACCAGCCTATCTGAGGAATTGTGTCTGGCACTGGGCCAGATTGTCCCAACTGCAGTCAGCACAGGCACCTGAGCTGATCCCCTTTTTGTTATAAAAGAGAAGGGATGGTTGGCCTCTGTGAAGGCTCTGGGACTTGTCCTTCCCGCCCCCACCCCCCGTCCAAAATACTCCACATTTAGGAACCTTCTGGGCATGCTGCAAAGAGCCTGTTTGATGGGGTTTTAGAGAGGGTTGAGGGGTGGGAAGGTGCTTTCTGTAGTTGGATGGATGAGCTCCTATTAGAATAATTAATTTAGTGCTACTTGGGTTTTGGCTGTAGTACTAATTGTGTGCTAGAGGTCTAGAGCAGGGGTGAACAAACTTTTTGGCCCAAGGGCCACATCTGGGAATATAAATTGTATGGCAGCTGTGAATGTTCACAAAATTGGGTTTGGGGTATAGGAGGGGGTAAGGGCTCTGATTGAGGGTGTGGGCTCTGGGGTGGGGCCAGAAATGAGGAGTTCAGGGTGCAGGAGGGGGCTCCAGGTGGGGAGTGGGGTGCAGCCTCCAGCTGAGGGTGCGGGCTCTGGGGTGGGGCTGGGGATGCAGAGTTTGGGGTATAGGAGGGTGCTCCAGCTTGGGATCAAGGGGTTTGGAGGGCAGGAGGGGGATCAGGGCTGGGGCAGGGGGCTTGAGTGTGGGAAGGGGTGCAGGCTCTGGCTGGGCGTGGGGCCGGGGATGAGGGGTTTAGGGTGCAGGCGGGTGCTCTGGGCTGGGATCAAGGGTTTTAGAGAGCAGAAGGAGGATCAGGGCTGGGGCAGAGGGTTGGGGCATGGGGAGAGGCTCAGGGGTGCAGGCTCCGGGCGGCGCTTACCTCAAATGGCTCCTGGAAACAGTAGCATGTCCCTCCTCCGGCTCCTACACAGGCAGGTACTTCCCCTGCAGCTCCCATTGGAGCATCAGAGGGGGCCATTGGAGTGCGCAGCAGCTGGAGTGGGGCCATGCCACGGCTTCCAGGAGCCGCATAGAGTGGCCCCTGAATCTGCTCCCTGGCTGGAGTGCCAGAGCACCGGAGCAGGACAAGCCCCAGACCCCACTCCCCAGTGAGACCTCAAGGGCCAGCTTAAAATGTCCCATGGGCCGTAGTTTGCCCACCCCTGTCTAGAGCCTTATATAGGGGAGAGGGATAGCTCAGTAGTTTGAGCATTGGCCTGCTAAACCCAGGGTTGTGAATTCAATCCTTGAGGGGACCAGTTAGAGGTCTGGGGCAAAAATCTGCCTGGGGCCTGGTCCTGGTCCTTGTCCTGGTCCTGCTTTGAGCAGGGGGTTGGACTAGATGACTGCCTGAGGTCCCTTCCAACCTTGATATTCTGTAGGGGTATTTCTGTAATTGCTTCTAAAAGTGATTTCTGTATTGCTTCTAAATTAAGAATTAACTTTAAAGTTACACACAGGTATCAAGGAGGGGAAATGCAGAGGATGGGGCATAAACAAGTCATCATTTTTCTCTCTGTATATCTTCATATCCTACAGACTGGGTATTGTGATCTCACAGTTGCTTGTTGTGGGGATCTGTCCTCTGTTCTCAGCACCAGCCAGACCCTGACAGAGCTCGGCGTAAGGTGGAACAACCTAGGAGATTCAGGAGTGCAGCTGCTGTGTGAAGGATTAAAACATCCAAACTGCAAATTACAGATACTGCAGTAAGTACCAGCTGGTTCCCTTTAGTCTGTGCTTGTTGACATGGTGGTGTTGTGAGTTACACTCTATTTATCAAAAACAACAAGGAGTCCGGTGGCACCTTAAAAACTAACAGATTTGTTTGGGCATAAGCTTTTGTCGGTCAAAAACCCACTTCTTCAGATGCATGGAGTGAGAATTACAGATGCAGGGATTATTACACTGACACATGAAGAGAAGGGAGTTACCTCACAAGCAGAGAACCAGTGTTGACAGGCCCAATTTGATCAGGGTGGATGTAGTCCACTCCCAATAACTGAGGAGGAGGTGTCAACTCCAGGAGAGGAAAAGTTGCTTCTGTAGTGAGCCAGTCACTCCCAGTCCCTATTCAAGCACAAATTAATAGTGTTAAATTGCAAATGAATTTTAGTTTTGCAGTTTCCTCTAAGTTATACCAGAGGCTGTTTTGGCCCCCACCTGGCCCAGGATCAGTGCAGTAGGAAGGTGGGTTACAGCCAATATCTTCTCCTTGAAGTCTCTCAGCAGTGCCAGATGTGAACTTGGTGCTGCCAAGGGCAGAATCCAGTGGTTTTTAGCAAACCACAAATGCAGCATATTTTGGAGTTAGAAAAACAATGACTTTACTCACTAAGGCAGTAACAACCCCACATGTGTGCACACTGCCTGAACAGGAGCTGTCACTCCTGCTCTCCCAAAAGGGCTGGAAAGAAAAGGAAATTGAACATGGCTCTGTTCTCCCAAACTGGCTGTAAACAGTAATGTGAATAAATAACATCAACATTAATGTGTTTCCCACAAAGTGGCTGGGACTCCCCCCGATCATCACCTGTCATTTCACAGAATATCAGGGTTGGAAGGGAACTCAGGAGGTCATCTAGTCCAACCCTATGCTCAAAGCAGGACCAACCCCAACTAAATCATTCCAGCCAGGAGGGATAGCTCAGTGGTTTGAGCATGGGCCTGCTAAACCCATGGTTGTGAGTTCAATACTTGAGGGGGCCACTTAAGGGTCTGGGGCAAAAATCAGTACTTAGTCCTGCTAGTGAAGGCAGGGGGCTGGACTCAATGACCTTTCAAGGTCCCTTCCAGTTCTAGAAGATAGGTGTATATCTCTTATTACTATTGTACAGCCCAAAGGCAGCTCTAGCTTTTTTGCTGACCCAAGCATGACAAGCAGGCAGCCTTCGGTGGCATGCCTGTGGGAGGTCCGCCAGTCCTGCAGCTTCGGCGTACCCGCTGCCGAATTGCCGCCAAATCCGTGGAACCGGCGGACCTCCTGCAGGCTTGCCACCGAAGGCTGCCTGACTGCTGCCCTCGCAGGGACCAGCAGGCTGCCCCCCGCAGCTTGCCACCCCAGGCACGCACTTGGAGTGCTGGTGCCTGGAGCCGCCGCTGGTCAAGTTGGGCCTTAAAGACCTCTAAGGATGGAGATTCCATCACCTCCCTAGGTAACCCATTCCAGTGCTTCACCACCCTACTAGTGAAATAGTTTTTCCTAATATCCAGCCTAAACCTCCCTCACTGCAACTTGAGACCATTGCTCCTTGTTCTGTCATCTGCCACCACTGAGAACAGCTGAGCTCCATTCTCTTTGGAACCCCCGTTCAGGTAGTTGAAGGCTGCTATCAAATCCCCCCCTCACTCTTCTCTTCTGCAGACTAAATAAGCTCAGGTCCTCAGTTTCTCCTCATAAGTCATGTGCTCCAGCCCCTAATCATTTTCATTTCCTCCACTGGACTCTCTCCAATTTGTCCACATCCTTTCTGTAGTGCGGGCCCAGATGTGGCCTCATCAATGCCAAATAGAGGGGAATAATCACTTCCCTCAATCTGCTGGCAATGCTCCTACTAATTTAGCCCAATATGCTGTTAGGCTTCTTGGCAACAAGGGCACACTGCTGACTCATATCCAGCTTCTCATCCACTGTAATCCCTAGGTCCTTTTCTGCAAAACTGCTGCCTAGCTAGTCGATTCCCAGCCTGTAGCAGTGCATGGCCAAATCAGCAGTATCACCCCAGCTACTGATAACACAGCCTAGCCAGAAAGTGTATCACTGAGAACCGGCTGTGGGCTAGCACCCGGTGCCATTTCTGACCCATCTTTCTCATGGCAGACAATTTAGGGCTTGTCTGCGACCCCACTGGCCAGAGCTCAGTCCTGTCGTCTCTAGTCTCCTCAGGGTCCCTGTGTATTGTCCTCCTGTCACCCAGCCTTAGCAATTGCCTCTCACCTCCTGCTTGCAGGCTGCTCCACCCCACATGTCCTGGTGCTGCTGCTCCCAGCCCGCCAGCCACAGCCTGCTTCTTTGATCAGCTCTCACCTTCCCACCTGCCTCCTTGCCCTGGCTCTCAGGATACCACTGCCAGGCTTTCTGTCCTTGCTACCTGCAGCCTGCTGCTCATCCCCCCACACACACTGGCCATCTCGCTCTCCCAGCCTGATCCCTTCTGTCCACAGGATGTCACTTCTCTTTCCTCGTCATTCTGCTTAACACAGCGCCCCCTACTGGTGAGATGCTAATCTAGGTCCTTCCTCCACCAGACTAAGCTAGGGCTTAGTCCTTTCTCCTCTTACCACTCTAGAGGGGGCGGTATCCAGTAGAGAACCAGCAGGTCATTACAGGATATTGTTAGGATCACCCCACCTACTAGAAATAGCCCCTCAATCTACCTGTCCCTTCAGCTCATCTGAACAATCACATATAGAACACATAGTAACTGACACAACACCTGCTCATGGTGAAGTATTCTCCGGGGCTTGTAGAGTTTAAGACGAGAGGGTGTGTTTCTATGGGGGCACCACAGTTCTTGGCTCTATGCTTTTTAACATTTTTATCAATGACCTGGCAGACAACATAGTATCACTGATAAAGTTTACGGATGACACAAACATTGCAAAATGGGAAATAATGTAGAGATGTAGAGCACAAATTACTGCTACAGAGCAATCTGTATTGTTTGGGAAATTGGGCGCAAGCGAACAATATGTGCATTTTAGTACAGACAAATATAAACTTGTACCTCTAGGAGCAAAGAATGTAGGCCACACTTACAGGGTGGGGAACCCTGTCCTGGGTAGCAGTGACTCTGAAAAAGACTTGAGGGGGTACGGTGGATAATCAGCTAAGCATGAGCTCCCAGTGCAATGCTGTGGCCAAAAGGGCTAATGGTTGTATAAAGAGAAGAATCTCGAGTAGGAGTCAAGGTTATTTTACCTTTGTATTTAGCACTGGTGTGACGGCTGCTAGAATCTTGTGTCTAGTTCTGGTGCCCACAGTCCAAGAAGGATGTTGATAAATTGGAGAGGGTCCTGAGAAGAGCCATGAGAATAATGCAAGGATGGGAAAACCTGCCTTATAGTGACAGACTTCGATCTACTTAGCTTAAGAAAGAGAAGGCTAAGGGGTGACATGATCACAGTGTACAAGTACCTACGTGGGGAACAAATATTCGATAACGGGCTCTTCAGTCTAACAGAGGAAAGTATAACAGGATCCAATGGCTGGAAGTTGAAGCTAGACAAATTCAGACTGGAAATAAGGTTCCGTGAGGGCAGCTAACCACTGGGACAATTTACCAAGGGTTATGGTGGATTCTCTGTCACTGGCAATTTTAAAATCAAGATTGAATATTTTTGTCGACAAGCTCTGCTCTAGTTCAAACAGGAATTGTTTGGGGGACGTCCTGTACTGCAGGTCAGACCAGATGATCACAGTTGGCCCTTCTGGCCTTGGAATTTATGACTAATCCCAAAGGCTCCTCTCAGAGCAATGTGGTTTACTGTGCATGCCTAGAATGAAGACTGCTGATGCCAGTGAATGGGGCAAAAATAAGCAGTCATAAATCTTTGTATCTCTCTGGCTCCTGCAGACTGAGTGGTTGCCATTTCACAGCTGCTTGTTGTGGGGATCTCGCCTCTGCGCTCAGCACCAACCAGACACTGACAGAGCTGATCCTGGGAGAGAAAACAATGGACAACTCAGGTGTGAAACAATTGTGTGAAGGACTGAAACACCCAAACTGCAAACTGCAGAAACTGGGGTAAGTTACCAGTGGGCTCCTTTCACCGGTGTTCCTTTCACATGGGGCCAGGCTTTCTAAAGTGCTCAGCATGCAGTAGCTTGTGACTTCTATGGTCAGATTTTCAGAAAAGCCAGCAGCACCCTGGGTAAATGGGACTTCAGTCCCCTTGAACATCCAGCCCCAGTTGTGGGTGCTGAGTTCTTTGGAAAAGCTGGCACATAGTGATGTGATTTAAGCTCTTTCTCCTGAGGTCACAGTGTTATTGTCTGTGCACCCAAGAACCAGAACCTAGTCTCCTCCCGCAGAGAAAGGGACAGAGATACACTGCTGTGATACCAGTAGAGCTGGGTGACATTTTTTGCTCAAATAGTAAATGTGCAGAAAAATGCAGTTTCAGGATGAAAATATTTGCAAATGGAGATTGCATTTGGTGAATAATTTTGGCAGAATAAAAAGCTGACTTTTTTTAAACAAAAGATTTGTCTTGTCACTTTGAAACAATGTTTTGTTTAGAATGTTTTGTGTAGCTAATTTGATTAATTGGTTTTTTGAGGGTGAAAAACACTTCAAAAGAAACTAAAGAAAAACTCAAAAAGACCCAACATTTTTTTCAGATCAAATAAATTTTCATTTGGCACCAAAAAAATTGTTTGTTTGATTTCTTTCAACAACAACAAAACCCTGAAAAATTTAGATTTTGGTTCAAAATGAACCTTTTCTTTTTTTTTCTTCAGCCACCAACCTGAAAAAAATTATT
The DNA here is from genome assembly GCF_016161935.1 of Mauremys reevesii. Classification (NCBI taxonomy): domain Eukaryota; kingdom Metazoa; phylum Chordata; order Testudines; family Geoemydidae; genus Mauremys; species Mauremys reevesii. The sequence goes on from NW_024100865.1 coordinate 366,078, forward strand.
ATTCTGCAGTTTGACAAGCTTAAACATGGGATAATAAAGTGGCTGTTTGAGCACTCCAAAGGCAGTGTAGTTTTATGTTAGAATCTCAGTTATTTTACTCAGTAAGCAGTACTGAGAATACAAGTCTGGGGTGCTTCACAATTGAATTAAAATAGCCCTGCATTCAAATAATAATTTACCACCATTTCAACAAATAATTCTGGGACAAAGCCAAACAGATAGACAAAGGAAAAGAGGGGAAGGATACAAAGTTGACACCTAATTGTTTCTGCTTAATTTCTTTTTCTGTCTATGATGGCAACCCAGTTCCTTCACTCCTCTCTTCATCTTGGTTGTCTCTAGTCAGCAGCTCATACAGATATCGGTAGGATTGGAAGGTCCAGCTGGCTCCTTAGGCAGCTGACATCTGCCTTTTCCTCCAGAACAATGTCAGGCAGTTTTAAACTGTTTTTAAGATCTTCTTAGTGCATAAAAGCTACTAGGGTTTCAGCTTAAGCAGCATTTAAATCCAGCGCAGCCAGCCAGGTGGGAGGTTTAAATCCACAGCTACAAGATAATGTTTTGAAATTTCCATATCAATGGCCTGAAGGGGAAAAGGCAAATCTATAAAAGAGAGAGAACTAAAAGGACCAGAAATAAAGGAAGATAAAAGACTGATGGGAATTAAAAAATGGAAGTAAGTTCTGTGGAGCATTGAGATAGCAAATACATTTAAACAATGTCCAGATTTCTACACAGTCCTAGACATCCCCCACACCGCCTTTGGTTCTGGGATGTTACAACCAAAACACATGATGGCAGCTTTCAAAATGATTTAGATTTAGAACAATAACTTTATAGATTAATAACAATTCAGAAACAAATAAGTTCGCTGAAGTCAGTTTTCTCGCTTGCTATAAATGTCACATGCTGGCATCTCCCTCCCTCTAAGTGGGCCGAGAGTTACGCACGTCACTCAACAGCAGCCTCTTCAGCAGGCAAGGACGGGCCTGGTCAGACTCCAAAGGGAATCCTGTGCAGATGGTGACTACCGGTGTGGACCAGAAATGTGTGGGATGGGGAAAGAAGATGGGCCCAAATAGTTATGTCTGAACATTCATTGCAATAGTCTTTTGTGTCCATTCCAGAGATGATTTCACTGAAACCAATGGTGTGCGGCTAACTCTGCTTCAAAGGGACTGTGTTCTCAGGCATTATGTCTAACACTTTTTCTTGACTTGTTTTTCCCCACAGCTTGAGCAGTGTCAATGTAAATGAAGACACACAGAGAGAGCTAGATGCTGTGAAAAAGAGGAAACCTGATATGGTCATACATATATGGAGGAATTGGTGAGCAGGAGCCATTGCACCGACACTGCTCTGGCCTGGCTGTCGGCCTGCTAGCTGGGACAGCAGCTAGGGACAGGACCTGCCTCTTTTAAGGCATCTCTGGCATCACCAAGGACTCCGGATGCATATTCTCCTGCTGGTGTTAAGAGTGAGAACCTCACACTGTGGGGAAAATACGCTCCCGTTTTGTGAGCTTGTTGAATTTACACATTCAGCCTCCACAGGCGCAGGACTGGAAGAGACTGTCAGGTCTGTGAGAACCAAAGGCTTATTATATGGAGCTGGTTAGGCTTTTTAGGTTCACCCACTGATATCTGCCCACATCCTCAAGGTTGTAGACCCCTGTTGCTTATTGAAAGAAATGTTGTTTGGTTTCAGTTTTATAAATTGTATTAAAACTATTACACCAACAAACTGTATCACCAAAGTGAAGCTACTAATCGTACTACAAAACTAAATGAAGCACAGAGCAATGCAACTATCCAAACAAAATCAAACCCCAATTAAATTAGTCTCAGTGTTAAATCAAAACTATGTCACCAAATTAGTTACCTCATCAGATTAATAAGAACTGATTATTTGTTGTATTAATCCTAAAAAGGATCTAAGAAGGTGACTGTTTGGGTTATGAATCCCAGCTAAAGAATTTTACCCAATCAACCAAATCTATAACTTGGTGCTGGGTCACTCTCTTAGTACTGTAAGGAGTTTATTATTTAATGTCCGAACCACAAGCTCAGAGCCAATTACAAAGCTTTCTCCTGACATTTCAATGTGTGCTGGTGAACACTTTCCTCTCCTCACCCAGAGCTATTACAGTGCAGGCTTTGAAAAAACACACTCTGCTAAGCAGCAGTTTGACATCTCTTATTTAGCAATTTACAGCTGACAGCTTTGTTTCTCAGGCCTCAAACACACACAGACAGAACATACTTCAGCGAATGTCTTTGAGACTGTTTTAGGGCTACTTCTATCCGGGGAACTTTCTTTAAGGCGCCTTCCTGGTGTGGATTCTACTGGCGCTCGTACGCACATGCTGCATGTATGTACAAACCCATGCTCTCACACCATCAGATTAGAGAATAAAAAGGGCTGGGACATCTCCCAGTTAATAAAACCAAGGCAAAAATAGAAAAAAGGGAAAAACAAGACATTTAACATAATGCCCACGCTTGTGCTGGGACTTATAAAACACAAAAAGTCTGTACACACTAAAACAACCCTGACTGACAGAGCAGGAGGGGGAAACACTAACCCCCCTACCTTTTAGGCTTGATCTTGCTATGATCGAGGGTATATTCACCTATGTAATTTATATATATAAATTTATATATATTTTTCCGACACACGGGTAGGAGCACTGAAGACTCTAATCTTCTCCCTATTGCCCAATATCTCTATGACCGGGGGTGTGCACAACTGAATGATTGATCACTTTATACGTATGATATACCCTTTAGCAGTATTTTCAACAATCACGGTGTATGTCCTCTCCCTTTTGCAATTCTCCAGCAACAAATGTTATGCTTACGATAGGAGCTTGATGTAGCATGGGACAGCACAACCTTTTCCAATGCTTGCCCCAGTGCTTTTCCCCAATCATCGGCCAACGCTGCAGCCCCCAAGCTAGGAGCTGCTGAGTCAGAGCCCAACAAACCTGACTTATTAGCTATTATACAGAGTACTTTCCTCAAATATAAACACAATTGTTTTCCCAACTTAGTGAATCACTGACCAGGTGCTTACGAGCCCCCCCAAAATGTAACCCTTCCGCTAGGTGGAGCCAGGTTCATAGAATCATAGAATCTCAGGGTTGGAAGGGACCTCATGAGGTCATCTAGTCCAACCCCCTGCTCAAAGTAGGACCAAACCCAACTAAATCATCCCAGCCAGGGCTTTGTCAAGCCTGACCTTAAAAACCTCTAAGGAAGGAGATTCCATCACCTCCCTAGGTAACCCATTCCACTGCTTCACCACCCTACTAGTGAAAAAGTTTTTCCTAATGTCCAACCTAAACCTCCCCCTCTGCAACTTGAGACCATTACTCCTTGTTCTGTCATCTTCTACCACTGAGAACAGTCTAGATCCATCCTCTTTGGAACCCCCTTTCAGGTAGTTGAAGGCAGCTATCAAATCCCCACTCATTCTTCTCTTCTGCAGGCTAAACAATCTCAGTTCCCTCAGCCTCTCCTCATAAGTCATGTGCTCCAGCCCCCTAATCATTTTTGTTGCCCTCCGCTGGACTCTCTCCAATTTATCCACATCCTTCTTGTAGCGTGGGGCCCAAAACTGGACACAGTACTCCAAATGAGGCCTCACCAGTGCTGAGGTTGAATATCTAGGGGTTCCTTTCCATTGATCCAACACCCCTTGAGGGTATGCAGCCATTTGTGCACACACATGCCATCATATTTTTACAGAGCTCAGACATTTGAGCCCTTTTTTCCCCCAAGGTTCTTTAAACTGAAAGTGACTAGCTCCTTTGGGACAGGTTAAGCACAGTCCTTTTCTGTATTCCCACAATAATTGCAAACATTGGTAACTATATTTCACTACCCCTGCATTCAGGACTAAAATAATTTGTGACCCAACACCAGCTAAATCCATTACAATGAGCAAAACACCGGTTCATCAGCTGAATATCTATTAAATCTAAGCAAAGCAGGAGCAAACTGTATTTACCTAAACACACCCAGGGTGTATCACCTGGTCTTGGGGACTTGCTGCTCTTCAATTTATCAATTTTCTGCAACACTTCCTCCTTTGTTATTGCAGGTTGACAGTTCCTCATCTTTCTTCCTGCAGGTCCCCCCACAGAGATTCCCCACCCTTCTTCTCTAAGCAGCCCCCACAAACTCTATCCTGCAATTCTCCTCTGTCCCCTCAGCTTCCCAGGATTCTAAACTTCCCCTCCCACTCCAGTAGTTATGGATTGTGCTGCCCCCACGTGACCCTCACTTTGCACTGAGGCAGCATGTGCTCTGGGACTCACCCTGGTGTCACTAATGTAGATGATCTCTGAGCGAATGTCTTAATGGAGATGGGCCCTTAGACACAGCTCTGATGTCCCCAGTGAAAATATCAACCAATGATTTTAGCAGAAAGCACAAACTCCCAGCTCTAGTGATTGGTTTTCCCTTTGAAGGCATCTTCACACCACAGGGTTACAAAGCTATTTATTGTTTATAGTGAAAACTCCCAAATCATTGGTGACACTGGTCTACAATTTTTGAGAAGTTGTCTGCTTCAGAGATAAAATGTACTATTTATTATGTATTTTGATGTGCTGAATTCAAATATGACAATTAAAACAACTGATTGGCTACTGTTTCTAAGTTATTTAAGTTTTTACATTTTATGTCTATGTATATTGTGTAGATAGTAGAGTTTTAATCATAAATTGTAAACCTAGGTCTTTTCATGTGTTTATGGTTGCTTTACATGATAATATTTCACCTGTCCTGTTTATGTAACACTTTAAAAATCAGCAAAAGGGTTATATAACTAAAATTTATTATGAAACAAAAGGCAAAAAACTATTATGTACGTAGTTTAGTCCTATTCAGTGTCTACTCGGCGCTCCTTGGCTTGTCTCTTGTATTTATTAAATGGAGCATCTCTTGTCACTGTCCAGCAATAGTCTGCAAGCATTGATGGGCTCCATTTGCCCTGATAGCGTTTCTCCATTGTTGCAATGTCCTGGTGAAATCGCTCACCGCACTCGTTGCTCACTGCTCCGCAGTTCGGTGGAAAAAAATCTAGATGAGAGTGCAAAAAATGTATCTTTAGTGACATGTTGCAACCAAGGCTTTTGTATGCCTTGAGGAGGTTTTCCACCAACAACCTGTAGTTGTCTGCCTTGTTGTTTCCGAGAAAATTTATTGCCACTAACTGGAAGGCTTTCCATGCCGTCTTTTCCTTGCCACGCAGTGCATGGTCAAATGCATCATCTCGAAGAAGTTCACGAATCTGAGGACCAACAAAGACACCTTCCTTTATCTTAGCTTCACTTAACCTTGGAAATTTTCCACGGAGGTACTTGAAAGCTGCTTGTGTTTTGTCAATGGCCTTGGCAAAGTTCTTCATCAGACCCAGCTTGATGTGTAAGGGTGATAACAAAATCTTCCTTGATTCAACAAGTGGTGGATGCTGAACACTTTTCCTCCCAGGCTCCAATGATTGTCGGAGTGGCCAATCTTTCTTGATGTAGTGGGAATCTCTTGCACGACTATCCCATTCGCAGAGAAAACAGCAGTACTTTGTGTATCCAGTCTGCAGACCAAGCAAGAGAGCAACAACCTTCAAATTGCCACAAAGCTGCCACTGATGTTGGTCATAGTTTATGCACCTCAAAAGTTGTTTCATGTTGTCATAGGTTTCCTTCATATGGACTGCATGACCAACTGGAATTGATGGCAAAACATTGCCATTATGCAGTAAAACAGCTTTAAGACTCGTCTTCGATGAATCAATGAACAGTCTCCACTCATCTGGATCGTGAACGATGTTGAGGGCTGCCATCACACCATTGATGTTGTTGCAGGCTACAAGATCACCTTCCATGAAGAAGAATGGATCCTTTTGACGGTCACGGAACATGGAAACCCTAACATCACCTGCCAGGAGATTCCACTGCTGTAGTCTGGAGCCCAACAGCTCTGCCTTACTCTTGGGTAGTTCCAAATCCCTGACAAGGTCATTCAGTTCACCTTGTGTTATGAGGTGTGGTTCAGAGGAGGAGGATGGGAGAAAATGTGGGTCCTGTGACATTGATGGTTCAGGACCAGAAGTTTCATCCTCTTCCTCTTCCTCGTCTGACTCAGGTGAGAATGATTTTGGTGCATCAGGAACCGGCAGTCCTTCTCCGTGGGGTACTGGGCGTATAGCTGATGGAATGTTTGGATAATGCACAATCCACTTTTTCTTCTTTGACACACCTTTCCCAACTGGAGGCACCATGCAGAAGTAACAATTGCTGGTATGATCTGTTGGCTCTCTCCAAATCATTGGCACTGCAAAAGGCATAGATTTCCTTTTCCTGTTCAACCACTGGTGAAGATTTGTTGCACAAGTGTTGCAGCATATGTGTGGGCCCACCTCTTGTCCTGATCTCCAATTTTGCAACCAAAATAAAGGTGATAGGCTTTCTTAACCATAGTGGTTATACTGCGCTTTTGTGATGCAAAAGTCACTTCACCACAAACATAGCAGAAGTTATCTGCACTGTTCACACAAGTATGAGGCATCTCTGCTCACTTTGGCTAAACAGAAATGTGTCCCTTTGCAAAATCAAACACTGACAAATAAGAGAGCACGACACTGAATTTCTAGAGCTGATATAGGGCAATTTGTTCAGCAGAGTGATGTAAGCTTCGTTATGATTGCATCATCCATGACTTCTAGGAATAACATGATGTAATTCATATCATGTATGACGCAATACCAGCTTCAGATTGCATCATTCATTGTTTTGCCTAAAAAGCAAGTACTGTCCAAACCCAGTCATAGATTTATTCATAGATCCAGTCAAAGATGTATTTTAGTCATTTCTGGTTTAAATTGAGATCCCTTCCCTTTATAACTCACTTATCCTCCGCTATTCCCAAGTCAAGGGTCGTATATACTGACCCAATAGCATATCTTGAAAACTAGAGCCAATCAACAATTTTAAGCATCATTTTCATTCTCAGTGACCCAGAATTAGTGAAGTTTGACTACATTTATTTCAGAAGCATTTTGCCTGTAGAGCAGTGTGATCGGACATTTAACTGCCAGAGTCACAAGTGCTCATGTTTAACCAGTCAGTCTGCAAGAAACCCTTTAATGACTCTGTGCAGAGCACCAGTGCGCAGAGCAGAGCTAATCCAGTCAGAGAGTTACATAGTCCTCTGTATGTGGCACTGGAAAACTGTGGAAAACATACTGTCATAGAGAAGGTTAAGGGGTGGCTTGATCAGTTTATAGGTACCTACATGGGGAACAGAAGTTTGATAACAGAGGTGTCTTCAATCTAGCAGACAAACGTGTAAGAGGATCCAATGGCTGGAAGTTGAGGCTAGATAAATTTGCACTGGAGGTAAGGCACACAGTTTTAACAGGGAGGGTAATTAACCACTGGAACAACTGACCCAGGATTGCACTGGATTCTCCATCACTGGCACGTTTAAAATGAGGAGTGGCTATTTTTCTAAAAGACTTGCTCTAGATCAAGCACAGCTATTGGACTCAAAGCAGGAATTAATTCAGGGATGTTGTGTTGCCTTCTGCATGAGGTAAGACTAGATTGTCACAACAGCCCTTTCTGCCTTACATCTGTGAACTGTGAAACCAGATATTGGGGAATGCCAGTGCCCTGGGGGGTTTAAGGGTGGGGCAGTTTCTTTCCCAGGAAAATGGGAGACAGAGCTAGGGGCAGGGAACCATGGGCCTAGGTTGTTTATTGGGAAGGATGGGACATCCCCTGAACACACGGAAGCCCTGTCCTTGCCCTGGTCTCTACCTATGAATGATTGGGCCTGTGACTGTGGTTTCCCTCCCTTGTGTAACTTGTGGGCTGGCTCAGTGGAGGCTACTGTTTGAGGTGCTGGGATATGTGCACAGAATGACAGGGTATGACATGGAGGGGTGATGTGTGATGTCCCTGAATGAATGGGTGGAAAATGAATGGGTGCATGGAGCATGCTTCTCCCCTGGATCTGCACCAGCACAGAACCCACATTTTAGCATGCAAAGATCTTGCCCCGTCCCTTTTAACAAGCATTGGCTGTGATCTGTGGCCGGGGGAGGCGGCTCACTTTAGCAGCTGATCAACTGCTCAGATGTTTAGCCACTTTTTGATCCCTCTCCCATCTTCTTCCTACACCAGTCCTCACTGAGTGTCACATGCTGCCTGCAATCAAACACCGTCTGTGGGGATGATCCTCTATATTGCACAAAGCAGAGAGATTGGGATTGCCATGGACTATGTGCCAGGCAATTATCGTGTACAGAAAAGGCAGGGAGGGAGGGGAGCATGAAAAGGGACACAGGTCTCAGCAGGGACATAGGGAGCAGGACAGCCATTCAGCAGGGCACACTCTCTATCCTTTGCAAAATGCAGCTTGGGTCTCCCATCTTCAGGTGCCACCAGATGCTCTTTGTCTGCAGCTTAGAAGAGGTGCCCTCAGCCTGCCAGACTGCACAGAACATGGGACACCCAGGCCATGGGGATGTTCTAACACAGCCATACATACAGTGTATGATAAAATATGTGTATCTGAAAAAGTATAATAGATTTGAAAAGTATGAACATAGACTAGCTTCCTTGCTTCCTTATACAGCTGTTTTTTATGATGTCAATAATAATAATTTCAAATGATGATTTGTAAGCAAAGTCTAAATGAGCTCTCCCTGACAGCTAGTGATGAGCTGGGGCTGCGGGGAAAGGCTTCAGGGCCAGATTATATTTACATTCACACCTAATCTACCTAGGTATCCAGCAAACAGAGCTGTGTTGTCCAAGTGATTTTTCGCTGGGGTTGGGTTACAAACCACTTGAATGTGGGGGTAAGGGGGAATGAAATGTTGTTCTTATTGTATGAGTAAAGGGCAATAGAACTGTACTTAGCCTGTGATGATTTGAAGGCATCAAGAGAGAGGGTGGGGACCTGTCCCTCTCCACTGTTTAAAGCCAGAGCTGATTAGGCTCCATAGATAGTCTTTTGTTCTGTTAAGTGACATTGCAGCCGAAATCACTGACAATCAGGTCTAAGTGCTTAGTCCTGTTTTGGGGACAATGTTCCTGTGGGTACAGTGTTTTTGGTAAGAGACAGCCCAGACTGCACTAGCAGCAAGGTTCCCACACTGAGAGCTCAGCTGAAATCACTGAGAGCTGGTGGAACCTCAAGAGACCAACTCGCAGAGGTCACAGTGGTAGGTGACTGCAGAAGGTGACTGTGCAGGGCCATTGGCAACAGATTGGTGGGAGTGAACGGTGGCACAACGAACAGCCATGGCCAGAGCAAACTGTGCCTTCTTGCCCCCCACCTGGAAGGTGTACTCACGTGAAAGCACCTCTGAACTCTGAGTCTCCACTGACCAAGGACAACACCGGTGAGTGGAGTGCGGTGGAGGGAAAAGTGAGGGGCATGTTAAATAAACATTTGTTTGTTGGACTATATTTTAGTCACTTTGCTCCAGAATGCTAGATTTGTGACTGGGAATGGAAACTTATATAAATATGTTTCCCAGTAGGCCAAGATTTTTAAAATGCAGTATTTGCCAAGGTTATTATCTCACATTGTTGCTATCTTGGGAGGTCATTATGTTGGGGAGTTTCTGTACTAAACATTTTTATTATAATTAATTTTTACATAAGAATGGTCAGACCCATGGTCCATATAGCCCAGTACCCTGTCTTACAACAGTAGTCAAGGCCAAGTGCTTCAGAGGGAATGAACACAGGTCATCATCAAGTGATCCATCCCCTGTTGCCCATTCCCAGCTTCTGACAAACAGGCTAGGGACACTCAGAGCATGGCGTTGCATCCCTCTCATCCTGGCTAATAGCCACAGATGGACCTGTTCTCCAGGAATTTATCTAGTTCTTTTTAAAATCCTGTTATAGTTTTGGTCTTCACAGCATCCCCTGGCAAAGAGTTCCCTGGGTTGACTTTATATTGTGTGAAGAAATACTTCCTTTCATTTTTTTTAAATCTGCTGCCTATTAATTTCATTGGGTGACTGCTAGCTCTTGTGTTATGTGAAGGATTAAATAAAATTTCCTTATTCGCTTTCTTCGCACCAGTCAAGATTTTGTAGACCTCTATCATATCCCCATTAGTCATCTCTTTTCTAAGCTGAAAATTCCCAGTCACTTTAATCTCTCCTCCTGTTTCATACCCCTCATCATTTTAGTTGTCCATCTCTGTACCTTTTCCAATTCCAATATATATATTTTTAGGATGAGTGACCAGATCTACACACACTATTCAAGGTGTGCACGTACCATGGATTTATATAGAGGCAATACGATATTTTCTGTCTTATTATCTATCCCTTTCTTAATGATTCCCATCATTGTTTGCTTTTGTGACTGTTGCTGCACATGGAGTGGATGTTTTCAGAGATCTATCCACAATGACTCCAAAATCTCTTCCTTGAGTGTTAACAGCTAATTCAGATGCCATCATTTTGTATGTGTAGTTGAGATTGCTTTCCAATGTGCATTACTTTGCATTTATCAACATTGAATTTAATTTGCCATTTTGTTGCCCAGTCACCCAGTTTTGTGAGATCCCTTTGTAGCTCTTCGCAGTCTGCCTGGGACTTAACTATCTTGAATAGTTTTGTATCATCTGCAAATTTTGCCACGTCACTGTTTACCCATTTTTCCCAGATGAATATGTTGAATAGGACTGGTCCCAGTACTGATCCCTCAAGGATACCACTATTTATCTCTCTCCATTCTGAAAACTGATAATTTATTCCTACCCTTTGTTTCCCATCTTTTAACCAGTTATTGATCCACGAGAGGATCTTCCCTCTTACCCCATGATGGCTTACTTTTCAAAAGTCAATTTAAATTAAACACATTTTTTTTTAAATTATATATTTTTTTAGAAATCTAGATCTGTTATGTGTTTTGGTGTAACTTGCATTTTCCTTATGTTAAATTTGTATTATCCTAACAAAACATTTACTTTCTTCACTTTCTTCACATCGGTCAAGATTTTAAAGACCTTTAGCATATCCCCCCTTAGTCATCTCTTTTCTAAGCTGAAAATTCCCAGTCATTTTAATTTCTTCTCCTGTTTCATACCCCTAATCATTTTAGTTGCCCATCTCTGTACTTTTTGCATTTCCAGTATGTCTTTTTTGGGATGAGGTAACCAGATCTGCACACAGTATTCAAGGTGTACATGTGCCATGGATTTATATAGAGGCAATATGATATTTTCTGTCTTATTATCTATCCCTTTCTTAAAAAAGCAAAGGTTTCAGAGTAGCAACCGTGTTAATCTGTATTGCAAAAAGAACATAAGCTTTCGTGGGCTACATCCAATGAAGTGGACTGTAGCCCACGAAAGCTTATGCTCAAATAAATTTGTTAGTCTCTAAGGTGCCACAAGTGCTCCTGTTCTTTTTAAAAAAGCAAATAGAATGTTGGGAATCACTGACTGCCGCTGCACACTGAGTGGATGTTTTCAGAGAACTATCCACAATGACTGCAAGATCTTTCTTGAGTGTTAACAGCTAATTCAGACTCCTTCATTTTGTATGTATAGTTGAGATTGTTTTCCAGTGTACATTACTTTGCATTTATCAACATTAAATTTCATCTGCCATTTTTGTTGCCCAGTCACCCAGTTTTTTGAGATCCCTTTGTAATTCTTCACAGTCTGCCTGGGACTTAACTATCTTGAATAGATTTGTATCATCTGCAAATTTTGCCACCTCACTGTTTACCCATTTTTCCAGATCATTTAAGAATATGTTGAATAGGACTGGTCCCAGTACCGACCCCTCAGGGATACCACTATTTATCTCTCTCCATTCTGAAAACTGGTAATTTATTCCTATCCTTTGTTTCCCATCTTTTAACCAGTTACTGATCCATGAGAGGACTTTCCTCTTACCCCATGATGGCTTACTTTTCAAAAGTCAATTTAAATTAAATACTTTTTTTTAAATGTATATTTTTTTAGAAATGTAGACCTGTTATGTGTTTTGGTGTAACTTGCATTATTCTTATGTTAAATTTGCATAATCCTAACAAAACATTTACTTTATTCATATCTCTTTTATATATCTCATTAGTCCTGACACCCCACCCTGTAAATTCGAACACCCCCCCTAATTTCAATTCCTGGGGAAACCACTGCCCCCCATGATGAACTGAGGAAGACCTCCCCGAGCTGTGTCAGGAACCAGAATCTGAGGCTTGTCAGCTACAATGCCTCCTCACCAATATCACTTCTTGCTCTGGTGCTTAATTCTCAGTTTTAAGATCCAGGGCATTTAAAATACTGTGCGCTGACTTTTCCTCCCTATTGCAGCAAAAACTCCAGCTGGTTCTTCAGGGTCACCGGCAGTGCAAATCTGCTTCCTCCACCTTCATAGATGACCAAATCCCTCCATTCAGCAGTATGTGATCCACTGGGCCTTGCAGGACGATTGGCTAGTAAACTTTTCAGTTCACTGACTCACCTGCCCAGCGCGAGGGACAAAGTATTGGGCTATGGGTGCCATCGATGGCCCTGCACAGTTCGGAAACCCCATTCTCTGAAAACCAATTAGTAGTGCTGGAACTTTTCTTATGACACCCACCTGTGGGTACATCAGTGTTCACTGCCTCACAAACCTGCACAGCCACAACCCTGACAGTGGATGGGTCAACCCCAAAGTGGTTTACAATGGACCTATAGCTGTCTGGTGTAGCCAGCGTCCACAAGGTAATAGTATCAGAGGGGTAGCCGTGTTAGTCTGGATCTGTAAGAGCAGCAAAGAATCCTGTGGCACCTTATAGACTAACAGACGTTTTGCAGCATGAGCTTTCGTGGGTATCCGACGAAGTGGGTATTCACCCATGAAAGCTCATGCTGCAAAACGTCTGTTAGTCTATAAGGTGCCACAGGATTCTTTGCTGCTTTTACACAAGGTAATAGCCACCCACTTCTGAACTGGTGCGGCTTCCCTGAATCAAGAGTTCTGGTGCTGGAGAGTTGGCACAAGCTCATCACAGAGCTCCATGTAGGTCTATTGCCTCATTCGGCACACAACTTACACCCTACCATAGGGTGCTGGTTCTCCTTCACCAGATGTGACAGTCACTAGAAGGACGCACCGTGACAATACAGGCATTCACATAACTATACCGTGTGGGCAGAATTGACTTGTCAGTGCCCCACAGGGTCAGCCATCTTCAATGTGTCAGAAAATGCTGGGGCAGAATTCCATCCAGCAGCTTGCTGAGCACCCACTTCACTGCATAACCATTTATCCCTCAGTAAGGAATGGGAGATGAACCAGATCATCATCCAATTGCTCCATGTCTTCTACCCAGTTCTGTGGGAAGTAACAATCAGAGAGTGACATGATCAAGAACTGCCACAGGCAAGCATGTGAAGGTGGAGGACAGTACCAATATCCCACAGCAAAGCGGTTCTTGTAGTATCTCCCTGTGACACACAGAGCCCTGAGATACCACCCCTGAAGTGGCAGGGCTATTGCTGTGTACTTACAGTGGCAGTGTGGCCACAGGGCTATGCATGTACACAGTGTTATACCTGTTTCCATCAACACATAGGTGGGTTCTTGGCCATGAGTATGTGACGCAAATGGGGGCATAGTCTTAGCGTGAGGGGAAAAAGCTCTCGCCAACATAAGCTCCAAATCAGACCAGGAACATTAAAAAAAAAAAGGACCAATGCTGGTGTGACGTGGTGATTACTCTAGAGGTCACTTTCCCACATAAAGCTGAATCCAAAGCCCAGGGAAAGATTCCCTTTGATTCAGTGGGCTTTGGAGCAGACCCATAAAGCCGATTCATGCGCCACTGAAGTCAATGGGAGCAGGGCCGGCTCTAGGATTTTTACCGCCCCAAGCAAAAAAATTTTTGGCCACCCCGCCCTTTTTCTCATGTCCCCCAGCCCTTCACCAACTCCACCCCTTCTGAACCCCTTCCCCAAATCCCCAGCCTCACCTCCTCCCCTGGGTGTGCAGCATTTCCCTCCCCATTGCTTCCTGGGGGCCCCCACGACCTCACACCCTAGCTCACCTCTGCTCCGCCTGCTCCCCCCGGTGTGCCGCTGCTCCGCTTCTCCCTCTCTCTCTCAGGCAAGGGAGGGCGGAGAAGTGGAGCAGCGGTGCATTCAGGGGAGCAGGCGGAGCAGAGGTGAGCTAGGGTGGGGGGGCACCGGAAGTAAGGAGGGGTAGAGGAACCATTCCCCACTCCAGCTCACCTCCGCTCCACCGCTGCTGCCTCCCCCAAGTGCCTGCCGCTCAGCTTCTCCTCCCTCCCAGACTTGCTGCGCAAAACAGCTGTTTCGCGCACAGCAAGCCTGGGAGGGAGGGAGGAGAAGAGAAGTGGCGGCCGGCCGCTCAGGGGAGCCAGTGGAGGTGAGCTGGGGCAGCAAGTGGGGGTGGCGGGGGCACTTCTTCCCCATGCCCCAGAGTCGGCACCTATGATGGCCAGTGCCAGAATGCCGCCCCTAGAAATGTGCCGCCCCAAGCACCTGCTTGTTTTGCTGGTGCCTGGAGCCGGCCATGAATGGGAGTTTTGCAGTCAGGGCGGGCTTAAGCCAGTGCGGGGCCCCATTCTTGGGGCATGTACTCTCTGGGTGGCACTTCGAATTTCCCCGCTCTGGCGGTGGTAGCAGGGCCGAGGGGTTGCGAGCAGGGGCGGCTCTAGAAATTCTGCTGCCCCAAGCAGGGCGGCGCGCCGCTCGCGCCACCCTTCCCCGGTCCCGCAGCAGGGGCAGAAGTGCCTGCGGACAGTCCCGTGGTCCCGCGGCTCCGGTGGAGCATCCGCAGGCATGCCTGCAGGAGCTCCGTCTGAGCCGCGGGACCAGCGCACCCGCCGCAGTCATGCCTGCGGGAGCTCAAGCGGAGCTGCGGGAAGAGGGGACCCTCCACAGTCATGCCTGTGGCAGGTCCGCTCGTCCCGGGGCTCCGGTGGACCTCCCGCAGGCATGACTGCGGAAGATCCGCCGGAGCCAAATGCCGCCCTGCCAGGACAATGCCACCCCACGCGCCTGCTTGGCGTGCTGGGATCTGGAGCTGGCCCTGGCTGCGAGGCTCCAGCTGAAGGAACAGGAATGAGGGGTTGCAGGGTTCCAGCCGAGGTAGCGGGGGCGCAGGACTTGACGCGCTCCGCCGGGGAAACGGGACCGCGGGATTGCAGTGCTCCGGCCGAGAGAGGGGGATCGCGGGGTTGCAGGGCTTCGTCCGGAGTAGCAGGGTCGCGGGACATGTGGCGCTCCAGCGTGGGGAGCGGGACCGCGGGGTCCCTGGACTCCGGCCGGGGAAGCGGGAGGGTGGGGTTGCGGGGCTCCAGCCGGGAGAGCGGGACCACGGAGTTAAGGTGCTCCGGCCGGGAGAGCGGCGTTGCGAGGTTGCGGGGTTCCGGCCGGGGTAGTGGGACCGCAGGTTTGCGGGGCTCCGGCTGGAAAAGCGGGGCTGCAGGGCTCCGGCCGAGGTGGCAGGGCTGCGGGAGTTGCCGCGCTCGGCCGGGGAAGTGCGACCGCGGGGTTACGGGGCTCCGGCTGGGAGAGCGAGACCGCGGGGTTGAGGTGCTCCGGCCAAGGGAGAGGGACCGTGGGGTCTCTGGGCTCCGGCCAGGGGAAGCGGGACGGCGGGTTGCGGGGCTCTGGCCGAGAGAGCTGAGCTGTGGGGTTGCGGGGGTCCGGCCGCGAGAGCGGGGCAGCGAGTGTTGCCGCGTTTGACTGGTGGAGTGGGACCGCCGGGTTGCGGGGTTCTGGCTGGGGTAGCGGGACAGCAGGAGTTGCGGCGCTCGGGCGGGAGAGTGTGACCAGGGGGTTGCGGGGCTCCGCCCGGAAGAGCGGGGTTGCGGGCCTCGGGCCGCAGTAGCAGGGCCATGGGACTTGCAGCGCTCAGACAGGGGAGCGGTACCGCGGGGTTGCAGGGCTCCAGCTGGGAGAGCGGGTCTGCGGGGACCATGGGCTCCGCCGGGGGAGCGGGATGGCAGTGTTGCGGGCAGGGACGGCTCTAGACCCCAGCGCACCAAGCGCGAGCTTGGGGCAGGGTCCCGTGGGAGGGCGGCAGGTGGCTCCGGTGGACCTCCCGCAGGCATGCCTGCGGAAGGTCCGCTGGTCCTGCGGCGCCGGTGGACCTCCCGCAGACGTGCCTGCGGAGGGGCTGTGGGACCAGCGGCCCCTCCGCAGGCACGTCTGCAGGAGGTCCACCGGCGCCGCGGGACCGCTGACTGCCCGAGCGCGCCCCGCGGCGCGCCGCCCTACATGGGGCAGCGGAAATCCTAGAGCTGCCCCTGCTGCCAGGGGGGCAGCACCCCAGCTAAAGGGACACCGGGTCCAGGGAGGGACAGGGGGACCAGAGGACAGGTGGATCACTGGCCTGCAGAGGGTGCTCTGGAGCTGGAATGAGCTAATTCCCAGAAGTCACCAGCAGGCGGCGCTGCAGGGGTGAGTCTGCAACTCTACAAGCTGTTTAAACAAGGATGCTCTTACTCATGCGTTGGTTCAGTCTATATTTTATTGCCATTGTTATCTTGGTGAAAATCCCTGTTTCACCACTCAGTGCTGTGCTGATCAGAGTAGTGAAAGTCATTAAATTAAACTGCATTAAAACAAAACTCATTTCATGCAACTTCAGGGTCAGTGAAAGTTCTCAGCTATAACATTTCTTAAAGAAGCCAACAACATACCTACCCAGAATACACGTTAATGATGATTCCACCCACATGATAATTAGTTGCTGAAATTTGATTCAAATCCCACATGGCATGTTTAGAAACAAGGGTTCCAAAAAAGGAGAGACCTCGTTAAACAGAAAATGTTGATGCTCTGGTGCATTTGTGGTTGTGTTAAAATTGAATACTGTAACTTTAAATGTTGGGCAGGGTTCCTGGGCATGCTTGCATGCTAGGGAGCTCGGTAGGGCATAAGAACATAAGAACAGCCGCACCAGGTCAGACCAAAGGTCCATCTAGCCCAGTATCTGTCTACCAACAGTGGCCAATGCCAGGTGCCCCAGAGGGAGTGAACCTAACAGGCAATGATCAAGTGATCTCTCTCCTGCCATCCATCTCCACCCTCTGACAAACAGAGGCTAGGGACACCATTCTTACCCATCCTAGATAATAGCCATTTATGGACTTAGCCACCATGAATTTATCCAGTCCCCTTTTAAACATTGTTATAGTCCTAGCCTTCACAACCTCCTCAGGTAAGGAGTTCCACAAGTTGACTGTGCGCTGCGTGAAGAAGAACTTCCTTTTATTTGTTTTAAACCTGCTGCCCATTAATTTCATTTGGTGACCCCTAGTTCTTGTATTATGGGAATAAGTAAATAACTTTTCCTTATCCACTTTCTCAACATCACTCATGATTTTATATACCTCTATCGTATCCCCCCTTAGTCTCCTCTTTTCCAAGCTGAAGAGTCCTAGCCTCTTTAATCTTTCCTCGTATGGGACCCTCTCTAAACCCCTAATCATTTAAGTTGCCCTTTTCTGAACCTTTTCTAGTGCTAGAATATCTTTTTTGAGGTGAGGAGACCACATCTGTACACAGTATTCGAGGTGTGGGCGTACCATGGATTTATATAAGGGCAATAAGATATTCTCCGTCTTATTCTCTATCCCCTTTTTAATGATTCCTAACATCCTGTTTGCTTTTTTGACCGCCTCTGCACACTGCGTGGACATCTTCAGAGAACTATCCACGATGACTCCAAGATCTTTTTCCTGACTCGTTGTAGCTAAATTAGCCCCCATCATGTTGTATGTATAGTTGGGGTTATGTTTTCCAATGTGCATTACTTTACATTTATCCACATTAAATTTCATTTGCCATTTTGTTGCCCAATCACTTAGTTTTGTGAGATCTTTTTGAAGTTCTTCACAATCTGCTTTGGTCTTAACTATCTCGAGCAGTTTAGTATCATCTGCAAACTTTGCCACCTCACTGTTTACCCCTTTCTCCAGATCATTTATGAATAAATTGAATAGGATTGGTCCTAGGACTGGCCCTTGGGGAACACCACTAGTTACCCCTCTCCATTCTGAGAATTTACCATTAATTCCTACCCTTTGTTCCCTGTCCTTTAACCAGACATCAGTCCATGAAAGGACCTTCCCTTTTATCCCATGACAGCTTAATTTATGTAAGAGACTTTGGTGAGGGACCTTGTCAAAGGCTTTCTGAAAATCTAAGTACACTATGTCCACCGGATCCCCCTTGTCCACATGTTTGTTGACCCCTTTAAAGAACTCTCTCTATATATAGGGCTGCACACAATCGGAGTGTAACAGCTGCCAGTCAACAGGTACCCAGTGAGTTGTGCCTCTCTGTTATAGGCAGTAGCCTGCGTTCTCTTCCTCTGAGTTTTGGGTTCTTACGTGTTGTTGTTCTGGCTCCTAAGAAACAAATTAGCAAGACTTTGCGAACGTCCATCAAGAGTATTTTATATTTTCTTTAACTTGTCTGCTTGTGTGCCACAAACCGTGAAAGGCACAATCTCATCCAAAATAAAATACACTTATGAAGCCAAATGTCCTTTTGAAACAAAAATTGGAACCATTTCATTCTGGTCAGGTTGATCTTACTGAAGCACTTCACTTTTCCTTCCCCTTTCACAGGGAGGAGCCTAAATTAGGTTTCCCTAAATCCATGATTGGAATAGCGACGCAAAGCCTCACTAGAAGCCAAGCAGCTCGGAAAGAATGGGATGATCGCAATATAGTAGAACCCTGTTTATCTAACCCTCCATTATCCGGTTCTCCGTATTAACCCAACAACCAGCGCGCACAGGTCCAGAAGTGGGCATTCTCTCCTATGGTCCCTAGATGGCGCTGCAGCCTGGCACGTTCCCATTCATCCGATTATCGACGTTTTGGTTAACCAATCTGGCTCTGGCCCCAACTCGATGGGATAAAGGGGGTTCTGCTCTCCTTGTGAGCGATCGTTTGATGCAGGCGATCTGCTGCTGGTGTTATTCCTTGTGGAAAAGTACAGATTGCAAAACTGATGGGAGGGGCCTTTTGAGGTGGTAGGGAGGGGTCACGCTGTTACCTGCAATGTACACAGGCCCCACAGCAGGGACGCACCTCGGACTGTGCATATAAACAGCTTAAAAGTGCATCACAACAGTGAAGCTGTTGTCAAGATGCCATTCTGTGCAGAGGATTGTAAGACAGCCCCTGTTCCTGATCTGAGGCCTGAATGCCATAGGGATATCCCACTCGAGAGCTTTGAGGTGTGTGAAGGGGTCACCATAAGTGAAAATACAGAGGTCATGACTGTGCTGCAAAGACACTAGCAGGTATGATGAAGCAGGCCAGGCCCGGCCCACAAAAGTTGCCTAAGTTGAACACTGTGGGATCACAACTTGCACCCAGCAAAGCCTCCCACAGAACTGGTACATTGCAGCAGCAAGTTTATAAGGAGATGGTAAGCCTGCTTACAACACTCCTTCTCTTACCTCCATATTACAAGTAGCAAACAGAGGCAAAGGAAGCCTAAACCCAGGGGTTTTAAAGGTATTTAGGCCACATAAATCCCATGGATTTCAATGGGAATTAGGAACTGAAATCCCTTTAAAAAATTGGCCCAAAGTGATTTGCTCAAGATCACAAAGGAAGTCTGCAGCGGGGGCGGAATTTAAACTCAGACCCCTCAAGTCTTAGGCGAGTGCGATAACCTCTGGATCATCCTTCTTTTCCCCTGTGTGTGTCTAATGATGTGTTTCTGTCTATCTAACCCCAGACATAACCATGTCTCTGTCTATCTAGCCCCATAGTAAAACATCCGTCTGTCTAGTGTCTACCTGTCTGTCCCCAAACAGAACCATCTGTCTGACTATCTAGCTATAAAAACACCTCTCCATGTGCACCTCCCTTTATTTAATTGTACAGGGATTTCATGTGGGGGCTGTGGGAACTGAGATAATAGTGGTGGCAAACGGAAATAATTACAGTCTGAGCATCTCCTCTTTATATCATCTGCTAAGTTAACCAACATGGTTCAGAAGGTAGTGGAACAAGCAGGGGGAGGTGTCTATATTGCAGAAATCACATATCAGTGCATAAAGGAGAAGCTGTAACACAGTTACTGGACACTGTTTTTCAAGGGACATGGTGCCTTCCTTCATTATCAGGCTCAAGTTCCATTTCCATATTGTTTTCTCCTGTAAACCATATGATGTTATGCAGAAATTTCTGCACAATGACTTAATGAGTGAGAACTAGCTCATATCTGCACTCCAGTACTGATCAGAAAAAACAATCCCCATATTGATGTAAGCAGAGTCAGGATGAGCTGTACCCTGACATCTAGTGGTAAATTATGAGGAGTGGGCAAAGGAATTTCAAGAATGTGCATTTGCATTGGTAAACCCACTCCACTTAGCATAACACACAGCAGCCTGGGATGGTTATTTTCACAGCTGTGGGATCCCCAATTTCTTTGTTATTGGGGCAGGAAGGAAAAAAAGTGCTGTCACCTTAATTATGTGAATGAGGAACTATGAGACTGCTTTATGACAGAAATGACTCAACCTACATTAAATAGTACTTGCTAGACAAGGGACATGGGTTCCAACTCCCAGTGAATGGAGAGAGTTTGGGGACTGGTGTGTGTACTTGATGGTATGGGCCCCTTTTGAGGGCCTGGAACACCAATTGCATATCTTCCTCTCTCCACTGTTGAAGAGCAGAGCTAATTTTGAATCCTTTAGGAGTCCATCTAGAGACTGCTGACCTGAATTCACGTTGGGTCAATGGTGTACCAGCACCAGGGCTCCCCTACTACAAGCTGAAACTGCTAAGAGCTGAAATCACTAAAAGAGCTAAGCTTACTGATCTGAGATCACTGAGTGCTGTGTTAATTAGTGGGGGAGCCTGAAGATCTATCACAAAGCGGCTGGTAGAGCAGAGCAGTCTGCAGCATGTTGGAGCAGCCCATGGAATAGTGTGGAGCGGTTCACGGGTCGGCTGGAGGAGTGGCACAGCTGGTGGAGTGGAACCAGTCGTGGTGAACGCTGCAGCAGAACTGCACGGAGAGGCAGAGCAGTCAGCCCTGGCCCACGTAAGGTGCCCCTTAACACCCTGTGTGTGCGCCCCCCCCATTTCCACTTAGGCTGGGGGGGGGGTAAAACTCTGCAGATAAACTTTTGAACTCTGGTGTGGCACTGACCAGAGAAAGAGACTTTTGGGTTGTTGGACTTTGGGGTGATTGGACTTAAGACCCTAAGGGGGAAAGGACAGTGCCAAATGTACTTGGAGGTGGGTTTTGCTTATGGTTTGTGTATAGTCCTGTTTGTGGTGTCTCTCCAACGTGATGCCGCATTCTTCCCTCCTTTATTAAAAGGATTTTGCTACACTTGGACTCTGTGCTTGCGAGTGGGAAAGTATTGCCTCCTAGAGGTGCCCGGGGGGTGATATGTAATTGTCCCAGGTCACTGGGTGCGGACTCGAGCCGGTTTTGCCTTGTGTTATTGAAACGGAACCCCTTGATACTGAACCCGGCCCTTGTTGCTGCCAACTCAGAGGGGCAGAAGGGTTACATTTACATACAGTGAGGAATAATTTTCTGGTGTATTGTCCTCCTCAGGGCATCCTTCACCCCCTTGTTCCTCAGGCTGTAGATCAGGGGTTCAGCAGGGGGATCACAAGGGTATTGGACATGGCCACCATTTTCTCCCAGTCCACTGAGCTGCCAGAGGAGGGTCGTAAATATGTAAAGATCAGGGTCCCATATAAGATGGAAACGACAGTCAGGTGAGAGGCACAGGTGGAGAAGGCTTTGTGCCTTCCTGCCGTGGAGCGGATCCTCAGGATGGCAAAGATGATGTAAGTGTAGGAGATGAGGATGGTGAAAATGGTGCTTATTGTTTCTATGGCTGAAAAGATGAAATGCACTCGCTTATTGATACAAAAGTCAGAGCAGGAGATTTCTTGGAGTGGGTGAATATCGCAGAAGAAATGATTGAGGACAGTGAAGTGGCCGAAGGACAGACTGAATTCAGTACACATATGCACAGTGGCATTGACACAGGCGCTTAGGGAAGAGCCAGCCACCAGCTGGAAGCAGACTCTCTTGGACAGGATGACATAATAAAGCAATGGGTTGCAGACGGCCACAAAGTGATCGTAGGCCGTCACAGCCAGCAGGCAAAGCTCATTGTTGGCACAGAAGGAGAAAAGGAAAAACTGAACCACACCCCCAGGGAAAGAAATGTCTTTACTCATCACTAGGGAACTGAGCATCGCCTTGGGGGCAATCACAGAGGAGGAGACAACATCTAAGAGGGACAAGTTGCTGAGGAAAAAGTACATGGAGCTGTGGAGTTGGGAGTCAATGCTAATCAGCACAATCACCCAGACATTCCCCACCAGCGTGCAGAAAAAAATGGCAAAGAAGAACACAAAGAGGATGTTTTGCAGCTTTAGACTGTCAGTGATTCCCCGGAAAATGAAGCCAGTCACTCTGGTGCAGTTTCCGGGAGCCATTTCTCCTGTCACTGTGCTTTGTGTCAAAGAAGAGGCAGAGGAGGGGATAGAAGCAATGGGTACCACAACAATAAATCTGATGTACAGTGGAGACTCGTGTTCTCTCTTAAGGGATGCCGAAACAACGGAAATTCAATTTAGTCAGAGATTCCAAAGCCCATTTTCATTATCTAGACCAGTGGATTTTTTTCTCATTTGTGGATGAATCCAAAATTTTGAATGGAGGTGGAAATTGTAGACACAATCTGTGGACACCTAAGAATCCATGACCCACAGGTTGAAAAGCAGTGTTCTGTGGTAACAACCACCTTTGGAGGACCCTTTAGGTATAGTCTGTGGATCCCAAGGTGTTCACAGACGATAAATTCAACACCCCCAATCTAGTCTAATTGCTTGTATAACACAGGTCATAATTTTTTTCCAATAATTTTCATTGTAAAGTAGAGCATGTCTTTTAAAAAATCATCCAATCTTGAATTAAAAATCGTCCGTAAACTGAGTATCCACCACAACCCTTGGTAAATCATCCCAAGAGTTAATTACCCTCCCTGTTAAGAGAGGCTTTTTATGTCGAGTTGGTCAAAATTCCCACGTGTCCCCTTGGAAAGTGTTGAGCTTTTATTAATAAAACCCCAAATCCAAATGATTTTGGCGCTGGTCTATTTTGGGTGAAATCTGAAGTATTTTGGTGGAGCAACTGGGAGATGTAGCCAAACCAACAAGACTGGCCTTTAAAGGAGACTGGAAGCCTGAGGAACTTCAGCTGGACAGATCAGCATGTGGACTGCTCAGTGCTGAAGATGTTTGAGAACAGGTCAGAGAAACACCCATCGGGATGTTTACTTGGTGTTACTTGGTCTTGCCCCAGCATGGGGAGCCTGACTAAACTCCATGAGGTCCCTTCCACCCTACAGTGCTAGAACTCCCGAGTAACAATATTTGTATTGATTATTGTGATTTTATTTTATTTTATTTGTTGTAAAAATGCTGACATTTACATGGAAAAGTTCAATGCAAAAGAGATTTGTTTGTTTTTGTGGGAGGAGGGGAATTTTCATCTATCTCCTAGGAACGTAGTGTTCCCACTCACTGTAGGGGGTCTGATCCAAAACAGATTGACGCCAAGGGGAGTTTTTCCATTTCTTTCACTGTGGTTTGGGTCAGGTTGTTTGTTAATATCAGTTATTATCATCTTTCCAGCTAGCAGAGTGAGTAGCAAGGCAAGGTAACACTCAGTGTATTTGAACCTTCTGCACTCCCTAAAGCAGGAGATCTTCAAGGCAAAGAGATTAGTAAAGTTCACACTGAATTATAAATGTACATGAACTAAGAGAGGAAAAAACACGTCCTCTTTTACTGAACTATTCAGTATGAGATTTTGAATGCCCTGAAATCAGGAAATTGAAAGCAGGGTCTAAATTCCCAAGATGTTTGTGACAGCTTTAGCTGCCTTTAATTGATTAGTAGAATCCTAGACTATCAGGGTTGAAAGGGACCTCAGGAGGTATCTAGTCCAACCCCCTGCTCAAAGCAGGACCATTTCCCAACTAAATCATCCCAGCCACGGCTTTGTCAAGCCTGACCTTAAAAACCTCTAAGGATGGAGATTCCACCACCTCCCTAGGGAACCCAGTCCAGTGCTTCACCACACTCCTAGTGAAATAGTGTTTCCTAATATCCAACCTAAACCTCCCCCACTGCAACTTGCGACCATTACTCCTTGTTCTGTCATCTGCTACCACTGAGAACGGCCTAGCTCCATGCACTTTGGAACCTCCCTTCAGATAGTTGAAAGCAGCTATCAAATCCCCCCCATATTCTTCTCTTCTGCAGACTAAACAATCCCAGTTCCCTTAGCCTCTCCTCATAAGTCATGTGCTCCAGCCCCCTAATCATTTTTGTTGCCCTCCACTGTACTCTTTCCAATTTTTCCACATCCTTCTTGTAGTGTGGGGCCCCAAACTGAACATAGTACTCCAGATGAGGCCTCACCAATGTTGAATAGAGGGGAATGATCACATCCCTCCATCTGCTGGCAATGCCCCTACTTATACATCCCAAAATGCCATTAGTCTTCTTGGCAACAAGGGCACACTGCTGACTCATATCCAGCTTCTCGTCCACCGTAACCCCTAGGTCCTTTTCTGCAGAACTGCTTCCTAGCCATTCAGTCCCTAGTCTGTAACAGTGAATGGGATTCTTCCATCCTAAGTGCAGGACTCTGCACTTGTCCTTGTTGAACCTCATCACATTTCTTTTGGCCCAATCCTCTAATTTGTCTAGGTCCCTCTGTATCCTATCCCTCCCCTCCAGCATATCTACCACTCCTCTCAGTTTAGTGTCATCTGAAAACTTGCTGAGGGTGCAGTCCACGCCATCCTCCAGATCATTAATGAAACAACATCCATAACAAAATGGCATGACCAGTCCACTGGCCAACTCAGCCAATGCAAAATACAGCCAGGCCCACCCAACCATCTCTCCATGTGGGCTCCTACCTGAAATCTTTTTAAAGGTAAAGTTATGGAGCCCGATCCTGAGTTGCTATAAACTGGAATAGCTGGTGGACTTTTCATTCAAGCACTTTAATACTTTGAGGTCATTTGGGGTTAAAGTCTTGCAAATAAAAAATAAAAACATGGTGAACAATATAGTTGCATGAATATTCAGTCATTTCCCTGAGATATGCATCTTCTGAACAAACTGGTCTTCTTGGGCTGCTTTTTATTACAGCTCCTAGTTTTTTTTTCAGATTTGCCCATCTATGGTTATGAACAAGGTCTCCAGTAACAAAGTTTTTGCATTTCTCCATGAGACAAAGAAACACCAAAGATAGGAATCAAAATTTCCATATGGAAATGGAAGCATAAAGTCACACTCATCTGGAAGCCCCATTTCCTAGTAAGGTGGCTATTTTGGTACTAGATTTCTACAATTCTTTACCTTATCAATGTGAAAAATTAAAACGCATGCGCACGCACGCACATACACACACGTTTCAATTGTCCTGTTGGGACTAATCACGTTTCACCATAATAGGAACCCATGAGAAAACATCAAGAGAAAAAAACATTATATTAAACAGACAATTGAAAAATAAAGGATTTTTTCCCCCAAATAGAATATTAATATATTATTATATCCGTTATCATTTCCAGGTTTCAGAACTGCTCCTAAAACATCATCAACTCTTACCTTGTTGTAACAGAGCAATATCCAGAACACTTTCAAATGTCGTGTTCCCTCCTAACTGTGATGTAATGTGGGATAGAAAAGAAATTAATTCAAGAATCATTTCCAGGTAGAAAGAGCCAAAGTTGCTATTAAAGTTAAAATATTTAATCTCTAAGTGAATCCCACTAATACTGTAGCTATTTCGAGAAAGTGAACTGAATGACAATGGCAGAGAAAAGAATTACTTTAAAAGAAGGAGGTGAGCATTTTGGAATTTTGCAAAGGCTGCTTGCTTTGAAGCAATTGACAATTGCAAATGTTTCCTTTTCCAAGTCAGCATTTTAGAAATGCCAACCACAAACAATGCAAAGTCAACAATTGCAAATATAATTTTCTTCTTATGAAACTAAAAGGCCAAGTGTCACCACAGCTAGCTGATCTATGGCGGGGGGTGCTTGGAGTGGTAGATTTAAGCCTCATATTAGCACTCTAGCACCTTTCCATAACTAAACCTGGAGCTATGCAATTTATAAGAAGTCAATTAAAACCACAAAGTAGGAATAAACTCTGATAAGTTCAATAACCAGCATTCTTGTTGAAATCAATAAGATTACGTTCACACTGGTTCACTGTATATTAACTGAGGAGACATGAATGAAGAGCAAAGTTAAGCAGCAGGAGCTGAATTAAAACTATGGGTGAAACCCTCATGCCTGCTCTGGCTTATTGCACAGCCTACAACTGGAGTTCTGCAGTGGGGAAGCAGAGGCAGCAAGTGAGTTTGGAAAAGCTTCCACCTCCAAAGGAAAGGACCCTAATGAATACTAAGGAAAACATCTCCCTCTCTCCCGTGCTCACATGCAGTATCTTATCATTCTGTACAACCTACGGCTACAAATCTCTATAATTTACCGTGAGTGAGTGGAGGCAGTGGGAGGACCAGCCTGTCCTTCTCAGAAGATATTACTTTAGCAGAGTCATAAAGCAGCTTCCTAGAGAATACCCACTGATCTCCACCTAAAGGGCCACAATGAATTGCAGGTCAAACAGCATCAAGAAAAATGTTTCCCTTGGAAGCTAGGTGGGTCCAGAAGTTCCTGTTCCTTCTCCCGCTTCAAACTAAGAAGAAAACTCAACTATGCAAGAGAGATTTCATTCCATTGTTGGTGTGTATCCACCCCGAACCCATGAGAGCTTCCATGGGGGCCAAGAATGGTGCACTGGGGAAGCCCATTCCATACTGTACTGTCTTTTTTCACAATCTTCTCTCTCCAGGGCTGTCAACTGGGAATATTTCACCAGCACAAAACCCACTCTGGGAAATTTTAAATGAAAATGTTTGATATGCAAATAAATGAAGCACATTTTTAGGGAAAAAAAAGAAAAAAACATCCATTGAACAAGATTCTTTGAAACCAAGGGGTAATTTTAAACAGACTATTTTCATCTCCATATGCACAGCGTATAAAATCTTTTAACTCAGTACAGCACAATGGACCAGACACTCAGTTGGTATAAATCACCGTAGCTCTGCTGATGCTGATGGATCCGTGACAACTGACACCAGGTGATGATATGTCCTGATATTCCCAAACTCTGACATGCAGCGTTCAGGATAGTTTAGGCAGTTGGTCCCATTTCACTGCAAGTTATTTTGTGAGAGAAAATGAAGACAACATTTTGGGGTCAAAAGCATCAGCACTTTGAGAGCAGAAAAACAATCTTTTCTCTTGGTCGATGGAATGGATTTTGAAGCTTTCATCAGGTATTAGAACTGAAAGGAAAAGAGACCACTCACCTTAGTCTTTGCCTCGTAATGTTAATACTTGTTGCAAGACAGATCTCTCTTTCTTGAACTCAAATGGATTGTATAAGGGGTAACTGGAGGTGGGGTTTATTTGTTCTGCCAACACAAGAGGACAGAATAGCAGGGTTGGAAGGGACCTCAGGAGGTATCTAGTCTAACTCCTTGCTTAAGGTAGGAACCATCCCCAAACAGAATTTTACCCCAATTCCCTTGATGGCCTCCTCAAGGATTGAACTCAGAAGCCTGGATTTAACAGGCCAATTCTTAAACCACTGAGTTTTTCCTCCTCAGGGTGCTGAATCTCAGGTCAGGCACAGGTGGGGTATGTGTCTCATTAAAATACCAGTTGCGTCGTTATACACCAATATATGGTCTTCAAATATTGTTCAAGTTCTTAGACATGTTGATGCTTCTCTTTGCCTTTCCCTCTGTTTCATGCAGTTCATGTATCTAAAAATCCCCCCTAGCAAGAAGCACATCCAATCACAAATACACTTAGAGGAGCACGGCAAGATTTTAATCAATATCTGCCAGGATTAAAGCTGTGAAGACGGTTTCTTTCAGAGCAGCAGGACTAGACGTCTGTGTGTCGCTCAGCCAAAGGGCAATGAGCATTCTGCTGCTCAGCGCTGAGCGAGAAGGAACATTTGCAGCAGCAGCATGAGAGGGTCCAGGAGTCCAGTAAAAAGTCAGGAAATGCAGCTGCACGTGCCCGTCCGATTCAGATCTCGATTGAGCGCTGCCAAGGGCCTCCAGCAAAGAGCCTGTCCTGCCACATGCCATTTAGCTGAGCCCTGGCGGGATCCTTATCAGGCAGGATAACGAGGGTGATGCTGCAGCTGAGAACAGGGAAGATCCTGCCAATGTCCCTAAAGGCCAGGATGTGACCTCACATTAGATCAGGAGGACCAGTTTGGAGACGGATAGCAGTGAAAACTCTGCAGAGAGGGATGTGCCTGGCCAGAGACTGGAAGTCCAGGTGGTTACTGCAGCTCTCTAACCCCTCCCTCCCATTGTTTTCTAGAGAAATTGGACTTTCAACACTGAGGATTTGGTAGGTTATGGCCAAATAATTTACTGTCCTGGATATTACGCCCTGCATTGTAGTGTGTGTCTGGGGGGTAGTGCAGACGCCACAACATTTGCATGGCCTCCTCTCCCTTCCCCTCCCCTCCACCAGCCTCTGCTGGGCACAATCCCAAGTGGATGCAGGGCACTGGGGGGAAAGGTTTCGGAAAAGCCAGCTTTGCTGTTTATCCAAGAGTTCAGAGTATGGGCTGTACGGCTTGTGCTGAAGCCCACGGTCTGTAGCAAGTTCACGACTAGAAATCAGTGCCCCCCTGTCTGTTTCACCACGGGCAGGCAGGTGGGGGGTGGAGGGGTTCAAACACGGCTTGGATCAATGCTCTCCATCCTAGCTCAGGCTTTGGTTGGTTTCCTTCGTTTCCCCCCAGTCCTGGTAGCTTATTCTGGGAAGTTTCTCAGGCAGCAGTAATTCTCCATGGCCTTTCAAGAGAACTGGGAGTGCAAACCTGCTCGGACCTCCATAATAGCCAGGTCCCTACCAAATTCAGGGCTCACTTTGACTAATTTACAAACCCTCTGGCCTTGAAATTGACCAACGTCATCATTTCGATGTTTCCACCTGACATTTCCTGGTATTGTAACCATGGGGGTCCCCACCAACCTGGGAGAACGGGGGAGTTCAGAGGTTGTTGTGGGGAGGGTCACAGCATTGCCACCCTCACTTCTGTACTGCCTTCAGACCTGGCTCCAAGGGCAGCAGCCAGCAACCTTTCTGAAGCTAGAGGAGGTTCCCAGATGTGCAGGTGGGTCCCTGCTGTTGGGAGCACCTCAGCTCCTACCGTCTACTTGGGAGCACCTCGGCTCCTACCATTTTCGGGGCATCCAGAGAAATGGACCCCTGAGCCCCAGAAGGACCTGCAAGGGAAGCCCTGAGCCGCCGCTGCAGATGCCGGGCAGAAGCTCCGAGCCCAGGCACCCAGAGCGCCGGCAGGAGTGGGGGGGGAATGAAAGTCCTGAGCCCGGCCCCAGCACTGGCTGCAGCCACAGGGGGCCAGAAGCTCTGAGTCAGGGCACCCAGAGACGTGAGTGGAGCAGAAGCTGCCAAGGCCAAAGCCCTGAGCCCAACACCAGGCTGATGCAGCGCGCTCACTTCTGCATTTCCTCTGCAGGTGTGTCTGATATCCCCACGGAGAGGAAGTCCTGTCCCCAGATGGGCAGAGAAACAGCTAGGAGGCCCCTACTGGGTTCTCCTGGCTGGGGGGTCCAGCAGGACGGGGAGATCGGATTTTACGGGCAGGGCTAATTCGATCTAGCCAAAAAGGCACAACAAGAACCAACAGCTGCCAGCTGAAGCCGAGAAATTCAAATGAGACGTAGGCACACATTTCTGACAGTGAGGGAGACTAGCCACTGGAAGAAATTACCCAGGGGAGAGGTGGAGTCTCTGTTTCCTGGTGTCCTACCATCATAACTGGTTGGGAAGGTGCCTTTTAGTGACTTACAAGCAATTGGGCTTCATATGGTGCAAAGTGTGTGAAATTTCATAGCCTGTGAAATAGAGGCCAGATTAGGAGATCAAATTGTTTCATAACCTCTATGAAAAGCTCAGTGAGGAACAGACTCTGCTGTTTTACTGGGTGGCCTGCTTGCTCCCCAGAATCAATAATGAGCAAGTGGGGTGATCTGGGGTGCAGCTCAAACATCCAGCTGGGCTGGCCAGGGGCAGACATCAGGCCTGCCAGGGAAAGGTGGGTGTGGCAGTGACTTCACAAAGGCCTTTGGCAGGAACTCAGCCTATTGGGCAAAGATGATGAGGCGTCTGTGACCTCACAGAGCTCCCTTGCCAACAGCCAGGCAGGACAGGGATGCGGGGCAGGGGGAACCTCGGAGAGCCCTGTAGCCTTGCTGCAGCAAGCCTCCAGCTCGCGGTCTCTCACTCAGGACCAAGAGACGTTGGTGTGCAGGAGATTCAGTGCATGTGTTTTTCATTCCAAACATTCATTTGTTTCAAAGACGTTGTCATCTGTGTAGAAGGTAAGAAAAAATATAGGTTCTAGATATAGATACAAGATAGGGGACTCTATCCTAGCAGATTCAAAGGCATCACCACCCTCCTAGGGAAAAAGTTTTTCCTGATATCCGAGCCTTCCACACTGCAACTTGAGAGCATTGCTCCTTGTTCTGTCATCTGCCAGCTCTAAGATTTCATGAGAATCAATCTTTCATTAGGAAAATAATTCAAAAATGCAAATACAAAACACTTTGAGTGAAATCAACCCCTCCTGATCTTTAGTGTCTGCGGTGCGGGCCTTGGGGGCCAGACTGAGACCCTCATGGGCTAGTAACACCCAAGAAGCCAGTAAAATAATTCCAGTTCTCTTAGCATCCAAGCCTCCCTAATCCAAGGAACACCTGAGAGCTGCGGGAGACAGAGGGGTGCTGAGAATGTCTAACTCATGACTGAAAATACAGAGATGTGTTATTGGCTTTGGTTGGGGGACAAGTAACAAATCTGTCGGGATTCTTACCCCAAACAATAATCGCCCATTGTCCTTTAGAGCACGAGGGCCCTAACGCGCCTGACTTGCTCAAATCTCTCTCCTGCTAGGGCTGAGAGAATTTTCTCCATCCCCCATGATACCGAGGGAAAGAGAAAAGAAGTGACCTCTCTTTGGTCACACAGCAAGGCCATGCCAGAGCTAGAAAGAGAAGCATAAGAAAGAAGTTGTATCAAAATGTTTTGCATTTCAAACTAACCGATTTCTTAAACAAAGGCAATTTGATGTGTGGTTCGTGAACTGAAATGATACATTCTAGTCTCCACATGTTTCTAGACTGATGAACCAGTAGATCTACCCCTTAGTTTTTATCCATAGATTGAGGGAGGAAAACAAGTTTGCCTATTTCGTGAATTCCGAATGGCTTTCTTGAATTTCAGCAAACTAGTCGATTGAACTGAACGATTTGAATAAACTGAAAGGAAGACAATATTTTCTGCACCTTTCAAGGAAGCTACTGCTGCCCGAAGCTGGGTTAGCATTTCAGCTAGCTTTGCTTCCAGGGCCTTAGCTATCACATCAGTGGTGCGACTGTCTGAAAAGCTTGGCAGTGAACATGTTCTACTGAATGTTATTTTTTCTCTTCTATTTAAATTATTTAAAAGATTGTCATAAATTGGGCCCTTATCAGAGGTTGTCAATTTCCAATATAATTATGACAGTGAGGGAGACTAGCCACTGGAAGAAATTACCCAGGGGAGAGGTGGAGTCTCTGTTTCCTGGTGTCCTACCATCATAACTGGTTGGGAAGGTGCCTTTTAGTGAATTACAAGCAATTGGGCTCAATAGGGCGCTAAGAGTGTGAAATTTCATAGCCCGTGAAATAGAGGCCAGATTAGGAGACTGAATTGTTTCACAACTGATGCCTCTATGAAAAACTCAGTGTGGGGTGCGGAACAGACTCTGCTGTTTTACTGGGTAGCCTGCTTGCTCCCCAGAATCAATAATGAGCAAGTGGGGTGATCCGGGGTGCAGCTCAAACATCCAGCGGGGCTGGCCAGGGGCAGAGGTCAGGCCTGCCAGGGAAAGGTGGGTGTGGCAGTGACTTCACAAAAGCTTTTGGCAGGAACTCAGCCCATTGAGCAAAGACAATTAGCTGGGAATTGGTCCTGCTTTGAGCAGGGGGTTGGACTAGACACCTCCTGAGGTCCCTTCCAACCCTGATAGTCTATGATTCTATGAGTGAGATGTCTGTGACCTCACAGAGCTCCCTTGCCAACAGCCAGGCAGGACAGGGATGTGGGGCAGGGGGAACCTCACAGAGCCCTGGAGCCTTGCTGCAGCAAGCCTCCATCTTCCCTTTACCAGAGAAAGGTTATGAGCAGACAATGGCTGGAAGCTGAAGCTAGACCAATACACACTGGAAAGAAGGCGAGGAGCATTTTTAACATTAGAGTTTGGAGCAATTCACTGAGGGTTGTGCTGGATTATCCGCAACTGGCCTCCTTTAAAATCAAGCTTGGGTGTTTTACTAAAAACCTGCTCTAATTCCTATGGGAATTATTTTGAGGCACATTCTATGGCCGAAGTGAAAGAGAAAGTCAGACGACAGTGGTTTCCTCTGGGCTTGGAATTAATCTGTGACTCGCTGGGAGCGTTTGGAATGTGGCCATTTTGCTTCCCTCTTGTCCCTTCTTCTCAATTGGAAAACGGGCCACCAGAAAAGCCTGATTTCCACCCTGTGCCCCTTCCATTTGTGCTGTAAGCTGAAGGGCATTGTGACTGGAGAATGAATTCAGCCAGTCAGTGCTAACTCTCCACAGGTGATTTGCATAAGTCAGTAAATGAGCCTGCAGGTTTCCGTGGGAGCGATGCCCAAGGCAGGGCTCAGGCTTCGGGTTTACGCTCCGGGTTAGTGGAGTCAGGGAGCGACAGGTGGCTGAGTTACCTCTGGTGTCACAATGTTACTGCTCAGGTTCCTCTGCCTGCTGCACCACCTGGGCAGTGACTGTCAAGGGGAAGGTTTTGTGGATTTGAAACTTAGAAACCAGGAAGCGCAGGAGAGGACTGGCTTAGAGAGTTTGGCAGTAAAATGTAGGTTTTGTGGCAATATCCTGTGCAATTGCTACTGGATCTGGGATGGAGACAGCATTCCTGCCCCTCCCACCACCTCTTAGCTGGGCCTACATAAAAGAGACTAGCTAGAGTTTTGCACACTTGTTTGTTTGAGACTGAGCAAATAAGGCCCAACAAATTACTGCTAGGATGAATTTTGCTGCCTCCTCTCCTTGACTAGAATACAAGCAGTTTCTGATTCTCTCAGATGAAGCAGTTCTTCTAAAATCAAGGGCAAGACCAGTCAGTGGCTTTTTCACAACCTAACCCCCCCTCCCCCACAAAAGAGATTTTATTTTTATTTAAACTGGGTTTTTTAAATTTATATTGAAAAAGCTTTTTTTAAAACTTATCCAGTATAAAATTTGAAATGATGACAAGTGATGTTAAGGACTCTAGTTGCTCCAGCCTATTAAAGTAATTTAAATAACTACATATATGAAGAAGTCCATGTTTGCTGCCAAGTGTCAGGGGAAGTCAAAGCACTGAACTGTTGGAAGTCATTGCCTAAGCACCTGGGGGTCCAGAAGTTATTGAAACACTCAGCCATATTTTGGCAGCACTAGCCTCTTCTGCGGGTGCAGAAAGAATATTTTCTTCATTCCAGTTGATGCAGCTACTTCATTCAAATGTAAGAAACTGATTGGGAGTTGAAAAAGGATGAAGGCTTCTTTTCCCCTTGTAAAATATGAATAAAGGCTAGAGAGGAGGAGGTGTGAGCTACTACTTCTAAAATCTGGAAGGACGTTATGAGCAGGAACAATCAGTTCAGTGCACGAACTAGAGATACTTCTTTACCTCAGTTTGTTTGAAATGAAAACAAATGGTTCAGTCAACCTTTTTGTTTTTCTGTATCCTGCAAAACCAGCAAGTCAGCATGTTTCAATGAATCCCTATTCCTAGCATCATAGAAGACTAGGGCTGGAACAGACCTCAGGAGGTATCTAGTCCAACCCACCTGCTGCAGGCAGGACCAACCCCAACTTCATCATCCCAGCCAGGGCTTTGTCAAGCTGACCTTTAAAAACTTGTAAGGATGGAGATTCCACCACCTCCCTAGGGAACCCATTCCAGGGCTTCACCACCCTCCTAGTGAACTAGTGTTTCCTAATAGCCAAGCTAAGCCTTCCACAGTGCAACTTGAGACCGTTGCTCCGTGTTCTGTCATCGGCCACCACTAAGAATTTCATGAGAATCAATCTCTCATTAGGAAAATAACTCAAAAATACAACTACAAAACATTTGGAATGAAATCAATCCACCCTGACCTGTAGTGTCTGGGGGTGTGGGCCTCTGAGGCTAGACTGAGACCCTCATTGGCTAGAACCACCCAGTGAGCCAGTAACAATATCCACTCCTGTTACCGTCCAAGCCACCGCAGTCCAAGGAACAGCTGAGGGCTGCAGGAGACAGAGGGGTGCTGAGAAGGTCTAACTCATGACTGCCAACCCAGAGATGTGTTATTGGCTTTGGATGGGGGACAAGGAGCAAATCCGTCAGTCACTACAACAGGTCCCACTCGGAGCCAGGGAGACTGGGAATCGAGTCCTGCTGGCACTGCCAGCTCTGGCTTTCTGGAGGAGGAGGAAGCCCCCAGCTCCCCTAGCTGACCCTGAGGCACCTTCTGGGCCCAAATGGAGGTGGCCCCGGTACAGCTATGGAGTGTCCCAGGAGCGTTCCACTAGTGGCATTGTATTGTTTTCACAGCCAGTTTAGAGCTCTGGTTTCTACCCCTTGCCCTGCTGGCAGGGCATTGAGCGGCACCCGTTGCCGGCCACCTGGGTGCGGAGAGCGAGGAGGGTGAAGGGAGGAGCAACCCCGAGCATCTGCCATTCAGCATCATCTGATCTAGAGTAAGTAAGTGGAGTTCTCCAGAGCCTCCCCAGTGTGGTGGGAATATCCCACCACTAGGGCTCCCAGCCCGTCCCTTGTCAGGGTTTGTTCCCCAGGTTAAGGTTTCCTGTGCCCTGTGGTGGGATGTGTCGGGAGGAGAAATTGCCTCAGCAGAGGGGAGGTGGGCAGGGGAGCAGGCAGGCTCGTTAATGAGAGGCTGCTTTGAAGCCAGACTCATGGCTGCTCCCCACTCACTTCCAGGATGAGGCGAATCAGGCAGATGCTCAGGAGGAAGGCCGGGCAGGTGGCTCCACAGCCAGAAGACATCAGCCAGCCTGCCCAGGTGGAGAGCGGCCCCTCTGTCCCCACAGGCGGGGAAGAGGCTCGTGGCCAGGGGAAAGGGAGGAGCTGCTTCGCCTGCTGGAGGAGGCGGAAGACAGCAGCTCCTCTAGCTGACCCGGAGGCACCTTCTGGGCCGAAACGGAGGTGGCCTCAGGTTCAGCCGTGGAGCAGAGAGCCAGGGGAGGGCAGAAGCCAGGGAAGGCAGCTCTGGGGCTTCCTTTTCAGGAAGCCAAGGATCCAGGAGCTGCGCCCCAGGGCCCAGCAGGAGCCGCCAACCATCGTGGCAGCTGAGGGGCCCTGCGCCAGCCCGACCCTGGCCCCAGAGGAGCCTCCCGCCGGCACCACCCTGGCCACGGAAGAGCCTCCCGCCGGCACCACCCTGGCCATGGAAGAGCTCCGCACCACCCCACCCTGGCCACGGAGGAGCCTCCTGCCAGCCCCAGCCTGGCGACTCAGAAGCCTCCCGCCAGCCCCAGCCTGGCACTTGTGGCGCCTCCTCCCAGCCCAGAGCAGGAGTTCAGTGACAGCACCAGCTCTGTATTCTCCTGTGGGTCCAGCAGCTCCTCCGTGGGGTCTGGGAGCCCTGTGTTTCAAGGCTCCCTCTTTGGAGGTGAGGGGAGACCCAGGGGAAAGGGAGGAGGACTGGGGCGGTGGGGACTAGTAACACCCTGTGCCCATCCGACCATCCCCCAGCCGGGGCCCAATCCACCCACCCGGTATCTGAGCCCTTCCCAGCCAGGAAGGAAACTCCCCCCGAACACCCTGGCGCAGGGGAGCAGCCTCCCCGTCTGGCAGGTGGGAACTGAGATGCAGAGGAAGGGCTGTGGGCCTGGTCACACAATCCTGGGTGTAGATCTGGGAAGTGGACTGGGTCCCGGCCTAGAGCCTTTCCCCCAGGGGCACCTTCGCTTCTGCCCCTTTATTCTCCCCTCCGGCTAGGGGGTCTGAGAGTGTGAAATGAACAGGGAGGGTGTCGGGGTCCTGGCACACAGCCTGGATGGGAGCTCCCCTTGGCTTGGACCCCAGGCTCAGAGACATCTTTGTCATCCCGCTGTCCTTCTGTTATTGCTAGGAAGGGAGTCCCCCGATGAGGGGTCTCCAGGCTCCAGTAAGTCATCCACATTCCCGCCCGCATGTACCCCCTGCCCTGCCCTGCCCTCCGGTTTCTCACTGTTGACTCTGGCTGGACTCTTGACTCCGGTCTCTGGCTATGACTTTGGCGTGACCCTTCTTGGCTCCAGATTTGGGTTCTGAAACCCGGCTTGGTATTCTCCTTGCCTTTCTGTAGCGTTGCTCCAGGCCCTCCAGCCACCCGCTCCAGCCCTGCCTCCTCCTCCTCCTGATCTTCCCCGACACTGGCAATTTCGACCACCCAGCTTTGACCTCCAGCGCAGATATGGACTCTGGCTCCGGATGTGCCTGCACATAGTCAACACCTGGCTGCAGTAGACAGGCCTGTAGTGAGGCGGTCTGGCTCCCGGCCGCACCTGAGAGGGAGGAGCCAGAACAGCCGCCACAGTGGGCGGAGCTATTGCCGCCTGTCCCCGCCCCCCAGAAGTCAAGGGGTGGGACAGGAAGTATAAAAGCCTCGGCCCAGCGCTCAGTTGCAGCCCGGCGGCCAGAGAGGACAGACGCTCCTGACTGAGCTCCTGCTGGACCGAGCCTGCCCCGAGCCAGGTACCCCGAGGAGGACTGGCCGAGCCTTCCACGGGCCCGGTACACCGAGGAGCTACCTGAGCGTAACCCGGACCCGCGTCCTGAGGAGCAGCCTGAGCTAGCCGACACTCAGCACGACGAGGAGCCCATGGTGTGGGACCCAGCGCCGGACACTGGTACTGAGCAGGTATCCATGCAGGGGGAAATGGAAAGTAGCCTGGGGGTAGCTGACCCCAGTCTGGCTACAGCAGACGTTGAGCCGATGTCGGTGTGTTGCGGTCAGGAACCCACCGACCCAGCAGCAGACTAACTGCTGCTGTTAGGGCCCCGGGCTGGGACACAGTGGAGTGGGTGGGCCTGTGTCCCACCTGCCACCCCACTCACGGGTGGCAGTCTCCCCCTCACCCCAACGCTCAGACAGAGAAGTCTGGACCTACCAGCTGGTTGCTATGCTCCTGCCAAGGACCTGAGCCCTGAACTATTGCTGTGTGCTCAGCTCCCGCCAAGGACCTGAGCCCTGAACTATTGCTGTGTGCTCAGCTCCCGCCAAGGACCTGAGCCCTGAACTATTGCTGTGTGCTCAGCTCCCCCCAAGGACCTGAGCCCTGAACTATTGCTGTGTGCTCAGCTCCCGCCAAGGACCTGAGCCCTGAACTACTGCTGTGTGCTCAGCTCCCGCCAAGGACCTGAGCCCTGAACTATTGCTGTGTGCTCAACTCCCGCCAAGGACCTGAGCCCTGAACTATTGCTGTCGCTCAGCTCCCGCTAAAGACCTGAGCCCTGAACTATTGCTGTGTCCTCAGCTCCTGTAAAGGACCTGAGCCCTGAACTATTGCTGTGTCCTCAGCTCCTGCCAAGGACCTGAGCCCTGAACTATTGCTGTGTGCTCAGCTCCCGCCAAGGACCTGAGCCCTGAACTATTGCTGTGTGCTCAGCTCCCACCAAGGACCTGAGCCCTGAACTATTGCTGTGTGCTCAGCTCCCGCCAAGGACCTGAGCCCTGAACTATTGCTGTGTGCTCAGCTCCCGCCAAGGACCTGAGCCCTGAACTATTGCTGTGTGCTCAGCTCCCGCCAAGGACCTGAGCCCTGAACTATTGCTGTGTGCTCAGCTCTGGCCAAGGACCTGAGCCCTGAACTATTGCTGTGTGCTCAGCTCCTGCCAAGGACCTGAGCCCTGAACTATTGCTGTCGCTCAGCTCCCGCCAAGGACCTGAGCCCTGAACTATTGCTGTGTGCTCAGCTCCCGCCAAGGACCTGAGCCCTGAACTATTGCTGTCGCTCAGCTCCCGCCAAGGACCTGAGCCCTGAACTATTGCTGTGTGCTCAGCTCCCACCAAGGACATGATCCCTGAACTATTGCTGTCGCTCAGCTCCTGCCAAGAACCTGAGCCCTGAACTATTGCTGTGTGCTCAGCTCCCGCCAAGGTCCTGAGCCCTGAACTATTGCTGTGTGCTCAGCTCCCGCCAAGGACCTGAGCCCTGAACTATTTCTGTGTGCTCAGCTCCGCCAAGGACCTGAGCCCTGAACTATTGCTGTGCTCAGCTCCCGCCAAGGACCTGAGCCTGAACTATTGCTGTGTGCTCAGCTCCGCCAAGGACCTGAGCCCTGAACTATTGCTGTGTGCTCAGCTCCGCCAAGGACCTGAGCCCTGAACTATTGCTGTGTGGGCAGCACCACCAAGGAGCTGAGCCCTGAACTATTGCTGTGTGCTCAGCTCCCGCCAAGGACCTGAGCCCTGAACTATTGCTGTGTGCTCAGCTCCCGCCAAGGACCTGAGCCCTGAACTATTGCTGTCGCTCAGCTCCCGCCAAGGACCTGAGCCCTGAACTATTGCTGTGTGCTCAGCTCCCGCCAAGGTCCTGAGCCCTGAACTATTGCTGTGTGCTCAGCTCCCGCCAAGGACCTGAGCCCTGAACTATTGCTGTGTGCTCAGCTCCCGCCAAGGACCTGAGCCCTGAACTATGGCTGTCGCTCAGCTCCCACCAAGGGCCTGAGCCCTGAACTATTGCTGTCGCTCAGCTCCCGCCAAGGACCTGAGCCCTGAACTATTGCTGTCGCTCAGCTCCCGCGAAAGACGTGAGCCCTGAACTATTGCTGTTTGCTCAACTCCCGCCAAGAACCTGAGCCCTGAACTATTGCTGTGTGCTCAGCTCCCGCCAAGGACCTGAGCCATGAACTATTGCTGTGTGCTCAGCTCCCGCCAAGGACCTGAGCCCTGAACTATTGCTGTGTGCTCAGCTCCCGCCAAGGACCTGAGCCCTGAACTATTGCTGTGTGCTCAGCTCCCGCCAAGGACCTGAGCCCTGAACTATTGCTGTGTGCTCAGCTCCCGCCAAGGACCTGAGCCCTGAACTATTGCTGTGTGCTCAGCTCCCGCCAAGGACCTGAGCCCTGAACTATAGCTGTCGCTCAGATTCACCAAGGACCTGAGCCCTGAACTATTGCTGTCGCTCAGCTCCCGCCAAGGACCTGAGCCCTGAACTATTGCTGTGTGCTCAGCTCCCGCCAAGGACCTGAGCCCTGAACTATTGCTGTCGCTCAGCTCCCGCCAAGGACCTGAGCCCTGAACTATTGCTGTCGCTCAGCTCCCGCCAAGGACCTGAGCCCTGAACTATTGCTGTCGCTCAGCTCCCGCCAAGGACCTGAGCCCTGAACTATTGCTGACGCTCAGCTCCGGCCAAGGACCTGAGCCCTGAACTATTGCTGTCGCTCAGCTCCCGCCAAGGACCTGAGCCCTCAACTGTTGCTGTCGCTCAGCTCCCGCCAAGGACCTGAGCCCTGAACTATTGCTGTGTGCTCAGCTCCCGCAAGGACCTGAGCCCTGAACTATTGCTGTGTGCTCAGCTCCCGCCAAGGACCTGAGCCCTGAACTATTGCTGTGTGCTCAGCTCCCGCCAAGGACCTGAGCCCTGAACTATTGCTGTGTGCTCAGCTCCCGCCAAGGACCTGAGCCCTGAACTATTGCTGTGTGCTCAGCTCCCGCCAAGGACCTGAGCCCTGAACTATTGCTGTGTGCTCAGCTCCCGCCAAGGACCTGAGCCCTGAACTATTGCTGTCGCTCAGCTCCCGCCAAGCACCTGAGCCCTGAACTATTGCTGTGTGCTCAGCTCCCGCCAAGGACCTGAGCCCTGAACTATTGCTGTGTGCTCAGCTCCCGCCAAGGACCTGAGCCCTGAACTATTGCTGTCGCTCAGCTCCCGCCAAGGACCTGAGCCCTGAACTATTGCTGTGTGCTCAGCTCCCGCCAAGGACCTGAGCCCTGAACTATTGCTGTGTGCTCAGCTCCCGCCAAGGACCTGAGCCCTGAACTATTGCTGTGTGCTCAGCTCCGACCAAGGACCGGAGCCCTCAACTTTTGCGGTATGCTCAGCTCCTGCCATGGACCTGAGCCCTGAACTATTGCTGTCGCTCAGCTCCCGCCAAGGACCTGAGCCATGAACTATTGCTGTGTGCTCAGCTACCGCCAAGGACCTGAGCCATGAACTATTGCTGTCGCTCATTGCCCGCCATGGACCTGAGCCCTGAACTATTGCTTTGTGCTCAGCTCCCGCCAAGGACCTGAGCCCTGAAGTATTGCTGTGTGCTCAGCTCCCGCCAAGGACCTGAGCCCTGAACTATTGCTGTCGCTCAGCTCCCGCCAAGGACCTGAGCCCTGAACTATTGCTGTGTGCTCAGCTCCGCCCAAGGACCTGAGCCTAGAACTATTGCTGTGTGCTCAGCTCCCGCCAAGGACCTGAGCCCTGAACTATTGCTGTGTGCTCAGCTCCCGCCAAGGACCTGAGCCCTGAACTATTGCTGTGTGCTCAGCTCCCGCCAAGGACCTGAGCCCTGAACTATTGCTGTGTGCTCAGCTCCCGCCAAGGACCTGAGCCCTGAACTATTGCTGTCGCTCAGCTCCCGCCAAGGACCTGAGCCCTGAACTATTGCTGTGTGCTCAGCTCCCGCCAAGGACCTGAGCCCTGAACTATTGCTGTCGCTCAGCTCCCGCCAAGGACCTGAGCCCTGAACTATTGCTGTGTGCTCACCTCCCGCCAAGGACCTGAGCCCTGAACTATTGCTGTGTGCTCAGCTACCGCCAAGGACCTGAGCCCTGAACTATTGCTGTGTGCTCAGCTCCCGCCAAGGACCTGAGCCCTGAACTATTGCTGTGTGCTCAGCTGCCGCCCAGGACCTGAGCCCTGAACTATTGCTGTGTGCTCAGCTCCGCCAAGGACCTGAGCCCTGAACTATTGCTGTCGCTCAGCTCCCGCCAAGGTCCCGAGCCCTGAACTATTGCTGTGTGCTCAGCTCCCTCCAAGGACCTGAGCCCTGAACTATTGCTGTGTGCTCAGCTCCCGCCAAGGACCTGAGCCCTGAACTATTGCTGTGTGCTCAGCTCCCGCCAAGGACCTGAGCCCTGAACTATTGCTGTGTGCTCAGCTCCGCCAAGGACCTGAGCCCTGAACTATTGCTGTGTGCTCAGCTCCCGCCAAGGACCTGAGCCCTGAACTATTGCTGTCGCTCAGCTCCCGCCAAGGACCTGAGCCCTGAACTATTGCTGTCGCTCAGCTCCCGCCAAGGACCTGAGCCCTGAACTATTGCTGTGTGCTCAGCTCCCGCCAAGGACCTGAGCCCTGAACTATTGCTGTGTGCTCAGCTCCCGCCAAGGACCTGAGCCCTGAACTATTGCTGTGTGCTCAGCTCCCGCCAAGGACCTGATCCCTGAACTATTGCTGTGTGCTCAGCTCCCGCCAAGGACCTGAGCCCTGAACTATTGCTGTGTGCTCAGCTCCCGCCAAGGACCTGAGCCCTGAACTATTGCTGTGTGCTCAGCTCCCGCCAAGGACCTGAGCCCTGAACTATTGCTGTGTGCTCAGCTCCCGCCAAGGACCTGAGCCCTGAACTATTGTTGTCGCTCAGCTCCCGCCAAGGACCTGAGCCCTGAACTATTGCTGTGTGCTCAGCTCCCGCCAAGGACCTGAGCCCTGAACTATTGCTGTGTGCTCAGCTCCCGCCAAGGACCTGAGCCCTGAACTATTGCTGTGTTCTCAGCTCCCGCCAAGGACCTGAGCCCTGAACTATTGCTGTCGCTCAGCATCCGCCAAGGACCTGAGCCCTGAACTATTGCTGTGTGCTCAACTCCCGCCAAGGACCTGAGCCCTGAACTATTGCTGTGTGCTCAGCTCCCGCCAAGGACCTGAGCCCTGAATTATTGCTGTGTGCTCAGCTACCGCCAAGGACCTGAGCCCTGAACTATTGCTGTCGCTCAGCTCCCGTCAAGGACCTGAGCCCTGAACTATTGCTGTGTGCTCAGCTCCCGCCAAGGACCTGAGCTCTGAACTATTGCTGTGTGCTCAGCTACCGTCAAGGACCTGAGCCCTGAACTATTGCTGTCTGCTCAGCTCCCGCCTAGGACCTGAGCCCTGAACTATTGCTGTGTGCTCAGCTCCCGCCAAGGACCTGAGCCCTGAACTATGGCTGTGTGCACAGCTCGCGCCAAGGACGTGAGCCCTGAACTATTGCTGTCTGCTCAGCTCCGCCAAGGACCTGAGCCCTGAACTATTGCTGTGTGGTCAGCTCCGCGAAGGACCTGAGCCCTGAACTATTGCTGTGTGCTCAGCTCTCGCCAAGGACCTGAGCCCTGAACTATTGCTGTCGCTCAGCTCCCGCCAAGGACCTGAGCCCTGAACTATTGCTGTGTGCTCAGCTCCCGCCAAGGACCTGAGCCCTGAACTATTGCTGTGTGCTCAGCTCCCGCCAAGGACCTGAGCCCTGAACTATTGCTGTGTGCGCAGCTCCCGCCAAGGACCTGAGCCCTGAACTATTGCTGTGTGCTCAGCTCCCGCCAAGGACCTGAGCCCTGAACTATTGCTGTGTGCTCAGCTCCCGCCAAGGACCTGAGCCCTGAACTATTGCTGTGTGCTCAGCTCCCGCCAAGGACCTGAGCCCTGAACTATTGCTGTGTGCTCAGCTCCCGCCAAGGACCTGAGCCCTGAACTATTGCTGTGTGCTCAGCTCCCGCCAAGGACCTGAGCCCTGAACTATTGCTGTCGCTCAGCTCCCGCCAAGGACCTGAGCCCTGAACTATTGCTGTGTGCTCAGCTCCCGCCAAGGACCTGAGCCCTGAACTATTGCTGTGTGCTCAGCTCCCGCCAAGGACCTGAGCCCTGAACTATTGCTGTCGCTCAGCTCCCGCCAAGGACCTGATACCTGAACTATGGCTGTCGCTCAGCTCCCGCCAAGGACCTGATCCCAGAACTATGGCTGTCGCTCAGCTCCCGCCAAGGACCTGAGCCCTGAACTATGGCTGTCGCTCAGCTCCGCCAAGGACCTGAGCCCTGAACTATAGCTGTCGCTCAGCTCCCGCCAAGGACCTGAGCCCTGAACTATTGCTGTCGCTCACCTCCGCCAAAAACCTGAGCCCTGAACTATAGCTGTCACTCAGTTCCCACCAAGGACCTGAGCCCTGAACTATTGCTGTCGCTCAGCTCCCGCCAAGGACCTGAACCCTGAAATATTGCTGTGTGCTCAGCTCCCGCCAAGGACCTGAGCCCTGAACTATTGCTGTGTGCTCAGCTCCCGCCAAGGACCTGAGCCCTGAACTATTGCTGTGTGCTCAGCTCCCGCCAAGGACCTGAGCCCTGAACTATTGCTGTGTGCTCAGCTCCCGCCAAGGACCTGAGCCCTGAACTATTGCTGTCGCTCAGCTCCCCCCAAGGACCTGAGCCCTGAACTATTGCTGTCGCTCAGCTCCCGCCAAGGACCTGAGCCCTGAACAATTGCTGTGTGCTCAGCACCCGCCAAGTACCAGAGCCCTGAACTATTGCTGTCGCTCAGCTCCGCCAAGGACCTGAGCCCTGAACTATTGCTGTGTGGTAAGCTCCCGCCAAGGACCTGAGCCCTGAACTATTGCTGTGTGCTCTGCTCCGCCAAGGACCTGAACCCTGATCTATTGCTGTGTGCTCAGCTACCGCCAAGGACCTGAGCCCTGAACTATTGCTGTCGCTCAGCTCCCGCCAAGGACCTGAGCCCTGAACTATTGCTGTGTGCTCAGCTCCCGCCAAGGACCTGAGCCCTGAACTATTGCTGTGTGCTCAGCTCCCGCCAAGGACCTGAGCCCTGAACTAGTGCTGTCGATCAGCTCCGCCAAGGACCTGAGCCCTGAACTATTGCTGTGTGCTCAGCTCCGCCAAGGACCTGAGCCCTAAACTATTGCTTTGTGCTCAGCTCCCGCCAAGGACCTGAGCCCTGAACTATTGCTGTGTGCTCAGCTCCCGCCAAGGACCTGAGCCCTGAACTATTGCTGTGTGCTCAGCTCCCGCCAAGGACCTGAGCCCTGAACTATTGCTGTGTGCTCAGCTCCCGCCAAGGACCTGAGCCCTGAACTATTGCTGTGGGCTCAGCTCCCGCCAAGGACCTGAGCCCTGAACTATTGCTGTGTGCTCAGCTCCCGCCAAGGACCTGAGCCCTGAACTATTGCTGTGTGCTCAGCTCCCGCCAATGCCCTGAACACTGAACTATTGCTGTCGCTCAGCTCCCGCCAAGCACCTGAGCCCTGAACTATTGCTGTGTGCTCAGCTCCCGCCAAGGACCTGAGCCCTGAACTATTGCTGTGTGCTCAGCTCCCGCCAAGGACCTGAGCCCTGAACTATTGCTGTCACTCAGCTCTCGCCAAGGACCTGAGCCCTGAACTATTGCTGTGTACTCAG
The DNA here is from genome assembly GCF_016161935.1 of Mauremys reevesii. NCBI lineage: Eukaryota > Metazoa > Chordata > Testudines > Geoemydidae > Mauremys > Mauremys reevesii. The sequence goes on from NW_024100865.1 coordinate 410,736, forward strand.
CTCCCGCCAAGGACCTGAGCCCTGAACTATTGCTGTGTGCTCAGCTCCCGCCAAGGACCTGAGCCCTGAACTATTGCTGTCGCTCAGCTCCCGCCAAGGACCTGAGCCCTGAACTATTGCTGTCGCTCAGCATCCGCCAAGGACCTGAGCCCTGAACTATTGCTGTGTGCTCAGCTCCCGCCAAGGACCTGAGCCCTGAACTATTGCTGAGTGCTCAGCTCCCGCCAAGGACCTGAGCCCTGAACTATTGCTGTGTGCTCAGCTCCCTCCAAGGACCTGAGCCCTGAACTATTGCTGTGTGCTCAGCTCCCGCCAAGGACCTGAGCCCTGAACTATTGCTGTGTGCTCTGCTCCCGCCAAGGACCTGAGCCCTGAACTATTGCTGTCGCTCAGCTCCCGCCAAGGACCTGAGCCCTGAACTATTGCTGTGTGCTCAGCTCCCGCCAAGGACCTGAGCCCTGAACTATTGCTGTGTGCTCAGCTCCCGCCAAGGACCTGAGCCCTGAACTATTGCTGTCGCTCAGCTCCCGCCAAGGACCTGAGCCCTGAACTATTGCTGTCGCTCAGCTCCCGCCAAGGACCTGAGCCCTGAACTATTGCTGTGTGCTCAGCTCCAGCCAAGAACCTGAGCCCTGAACTATTGCTGTCGCTCAGCTCCCGCCAAGGACCTGAGCCCTGAACTATTGCTGTCGCTCAGCTCCCGCCAAGGACCTGAGCCCTGAACTATTGCTGTCTGCTCAGCTCCCGCCAAGGACCTGAGCCCTGAACTATTGCTGTGTGCTCAGCTCCCGCCAAGGACCTGAGCCCTGAACTATTGCTGTCGCTAAGCTCCCGCCAAGGACCTGAGCCCTGAACTATTGCTGTGTGCTCAGCTCCCGCCAAGGACCTGAGCCCTGAACTATTGCGGTGTGCTCAGCTCCGCCAAGGACCTGAGCCCTGAACTATTGCTGTCGCTCAGCTCCCGCCAAGGACCTGAGCCCTGAACTATTGCTGTCGCTCAGCTCCCGCCAAGGACCTGAGCCCTGAACTATTGCTGTGTGCTCAGCTCCCGCCAAGGACCTGAGCCCTGAACTATTGCTGTGTGCTCAGCTCCCGCCAAGGACCTGAGCCCTGAACTATTGCTGTCGCTCAGCTCCCGCCAAGGACCTGAGCCCTGAACTATTGCTGTGTGCTCAGCTCCCGCCAAGGACCTGAGCCCTGAACTATTGCTGTGTGCTCAGCTCCCGCCAAGGACCTGAGCCCTGAACTATTGCTGTTGCTCAGCTCCCGCCAAGGACCTGAGCCCTGAACTATTGCTGTGTGCTCAGCTCCCGCCAAGGACCTGAGCCCTGAACTATTGCTGTGTGCTCAGCTCCCGCCAAGGACCTGAGCCCTGAACTATTGCTGTCGCTCAGACCCGCCAAGGGCCTGTGCCCTGAACTATTGCTGTGCGCTCAGCTCCCGCCCCGGACCAGAGCCCTGAACTATTGCTGTGTGCTCAGCTCCCGCCAAGGACCTGAGCCCTGAACTATTGCTGTGTGCTCAGCTCCCGCCAAGGACCTGAGCCCTGAACTATTGCTGTCGCTCAGCTCCCGCCAAGGACCTGAGCCCTGAACTATTGCTGTGTGCTCAGCTCCCGCCAAGGACCTGAGCCCTGAACTATTGCTGTCGCTCAGCTCCCGCCAAGGACCTGAGCCCTGAACTATTGCTGTGTGCTCAGCTCCCGCCTAGGACCTGAGCCCTGAACTATTGCTGTGTGCTCAGCTCCCGCCAAGGACCTGAGCCCTGAACTATTGCTGTCGCTCAGCTCCCGCCAAGGACCTGAGCCCTGAACTATTGCTGTGTGCTCAGCTCCCGCCAAGGACCTGAGCCCTGAACTATTGCTGTGTGCTCAGCTCCCGCCAAGGACCTGAGCCCTGAACTATTGCTGTCGCTCAGCTCCCGCCAAGGACCTGAGCCCTGAACTATTGCTGTGTGCTCAGCTCCCGCCAAGGACCTGAGCCCTGAACTATTGCTGTGTGCTCAGCTCCCGCCAAGGACCTGAGCCCTGAACTATTGCTGTGTGCTCAGCTCCCGCCAAGGACCTGAGCCCTGAACTATTGCTGTGTGCTCAGCTCCCGCCAAGGACCTGAGCCCTGAACTATTGCTGTCGCTCAGCTCCCGCCAAGGACCTGAGCCCTGAACTATTGCTGTCGCTCAGCTCCCGCCAAGGACCTGAGCCCTGAACTATTGCTGTCACTCAGCTCCTGCCAAGGACCTGAGCCCTGAACTATTGCTGTCACTCAGCTCCTGCCAAGGACCTGAGCGCTGAACTATTGCTGTGTGCTCAGCCCCTGCCTGAGGGTCTGAGCTAGAACTGCTGTTTGCTGCCCCACCCTGACTGAGTGCCTGGGGCTTAAATTACTGACTCTGTGTGCTCAGCCCCTGCCTGAGGGTCTGAGCTAGAACTGCTGTTTGCTGCCCCGCCCTGATTGAGGGCCTGGGGCTTAAACCACTGACTCTGTTTGCTCAGGCCCTGCCTGAGGGTCTGAGCCGAGACCTGCGGTTGGTTGCCCCGCCCTGACTGAGGGCTTGGGGCCTAATCTACTGACTCTGTTTGTTTCTGCTCAGCCCCTGCTTGAGGGTCTGAGCCCGTGGACGTTCAGAGACTGACTTGCGGATTTACGCCGTGGAGTGATGCGGCCTGGCTCCCAGCCGCACCTGAGACGGCCGAGCCCCCACACCGGACCCTTACAAGGCCCCACCATAAATCAAACCCTAACCCTGCCCCATGACCCCTTAGTCCCTCCCACCTGTCACCGGAATTCCTGCCCCATGGGGTATTACTTCGTGGTCAAGGCGGCCACATGACTGGAAGCCAGGTGTGTCATGTGACCCCTCTAAGAACTCCTCCCACCACCCTCTACCAATCAGGATGGGTTTCCTCCTGGAAGGACCACCCCAAGAGGAGATTTGACCAATCAGGGCGAGCTCTGGGGTAGGAGGGTGACCTATCCCGACGTGTGTCTTGTGACCCCTCTAAGAACTCCTCTCACTGCCCTCGACCAATTAGGATCGGTTTTGTCCTGACAGGACCACCACAAGAGGGGATTCTGACCAATCAGGGCGAGTTCTGGGGCAGGGTGACCAGTCCGGGAGTGGGCCGTATGACCCCACTAAGAACTCCTCCCAGGGCCTTCTGCCAATCAGAGTGCAGCACCATCACCTCATAAATCCCAGCGCTGGACGGACGAGGCCATCTCTCACCAAGGACCCACGGTTTAGAAATTGTGGGAAGGCTGCGGAGAGGAAACCTGGAGTCCTTCACCACCCCCGTGAGAACTTCGGACTCTGTCTTCGCCCCGAGGGTCTTTGACCATCCGCGGAGAAAGCGCTACATCAGCGACAGTGCCGAGGAGGAGGAGGGAGCGACCGAGGGGAGCCCTTTGGCCCAGCCGTTGATAGATACGCCGGAACCCGAACCCAAAACCCAACTGCTTGTGAGACACCCCGATGAGCATGGTGGCCTCTCTTTGTTCACCCCCTTAGAGGTGGAATGCGACTGCGGCTTGGGGGAGTCACCGGTGCACAAGGTGAACACAGGTAAAGGAATGATTTAGTCAAGGGTGAAAGTAACTTCCAGGACTTCCCGGTACTGCCGGAGTCCTGAGGGGGTGTGGCCTCAACCCGAAGGGGCGGGGCCTCTCAAGATAGAAAGGTCCTGCAGCATCGGCTGTGGCTGGGAGCCCCAGGGCCTTTAAATTCCCCCCGCAGCTCTGGCAGCCGGGTTCGAGCGTGGATTTAAAGGGCGCGGAGCTCCCATGGCTGTGGGGATCCTGAGCCTTCCCCGGCTGGAGCCAGGATTTAAAGGGCTCCGGAGAGCTCTCAGCCCTTTAATTCCCTGCCCCAGCCTGGGTGCTGGAGCTGCGTGGAGGGGAATGAAAGGGCTCTGGGATCTACGCAGCCACAGGGAGCGCTGAGCCCATTAAATCCCGGCCCCAACCAGCTGCTGGAACTGTGTGTGTGGGGGAGAGATTTAATGAGCTCTGGGTTCCCAGCAACCACCGGAGCTCTGAGCCCTTTAATTCCCGGCCCCAGCCCAGCTCCTGGAGCTGCGGGGGGAATTTAAAGGGCTCTGGGCTCCCCGCAGCCATGGGAGTTCTGAGCCAGAGATGAAAGTAAGCCGGTACGGGCCAGTACAGCATAGCGGTAAGAGCCAGTACGCTGTGCCGGACCGCACCGGCTTCCTCAGCGGGGAGTTAAAGGGCTCAGAGCGCCGGTGGCTGCAGGGAGCCCAGAGCCCTTTAAATCCCTCCTCCCCTCCCACCGCAGCTCCGGCAGCCGGGCTGGGAATTAAAAATCTCGGTGCTCCCTGCAGCGGCAGGAGCTCTGGGCCCTTCAAATCCCGGCCCCAGCCCGGCAATCCTCTGGCTCCCCGCAGCCATGGGAGCTCCGGGCCCTTTAAATCCACACCCGAACCCAGCTGCCAGAGCTGCGGGGGAATTTAAAGGGCTCTGGGCTCCCTGTAGCCATGGGAGCTCTGAGCCCTTTAATTCACAGCCCCAGCCTGGTTTCCGGAGCTCCAGGGGGTATTTAAAGGTCTCTGGGATTCTGGCAGCTGCGGGATCTCCGAGCCCTTTAAATCCTGGCCCCAGCCCGACTGCCGGAGCTGCAGGGGAAAATTAAAGGGCTCTGGGCTCCCCGCAGCCGTGGAATCTCTGAAGCAGAGATGAAAATAAGCCATTACGGTCCAGTACGGCGTACCAGGAAGAGCCAATATGCCGTGCCGGACCGCACCGGCTTCCTGAGCAGGGATTTGAACGTCTCAGAGCTTTGGCGGCTGCAGGGAGCCCAGAGCCCTTTAATTTTCCCCCGCAGCTCTGGCAGTCGGGCTGGGGCCAGATTTAAAGGGCTCAGTGCTCCCCGCAGCCATGGGAGCTCCGGGCCCTTCAAATCCACACCCAAATCCGGCTGCGGGGGGAATCTAAAGGGCTTGGGGCTCCGCGGCGGCCTGAGCCCTTGGCCCTTTAATTTGCCCCTGAGCCCAGGGTTAATTTAAAGACCCTGGGGCTCCCAGCCATAGCCGATGCCCCAGGACCTTTAAATCGTGAGAGGCCCCGCCTCTTCCGGTTGAGGCCATGCCCCCTCAGGATTCCGGCAGTACCGGTAAGTCCTGGAAGTTACTTTCCCCCCTGCTGTGAGCCCTTTAAATCCCAGCCCCAACCCAGCTGCTGGAGCTGCATGGAGGGGAATTAAAGGGCTCTGGGATCTATGCAGCCACGGGGAGCGCTGAGCCCATTAAATCCCGGCCCCAGCCCAGCTGCTGGAGCTGCGGGGGCAGGGGGGATTTCATGGACTCTGGGTTCCCAGCAACTGCCGGAGCTCTGAGCCCTTTAATTCCCGGCCCCAGCCCAGCTCCTGGAGCTGCGGGGGGAATTTAAAGGGCTCTGGGCTCCCCGCAGCCATAGGAGTTCTGAGCCAGAGATGAAAGTAAGCCGGTATGGGCCAGTACAGCATAGCGGCAAGAGCCAGTACACTGAGCCAGACCGCACCGGCTTCCTCCGCGGGGATTTAACAGGCTCAGAGCTCCGGCGGCTGTGGGGAGCCCAGAGCCCTTTAAATCCCTCCTCCCCTCCCACCGCAGCTCCAGCAGCCGGGCTGGGGCTGCGAATTAAAAAGCTCGGTGCTCCCTGCAGCGGCAGGAGCTCTGGGCCCTTCAAATCCCAGCCCCAGCCCGGCAACCCTCTGGCTCCCTGCAGCCGTGGGAGCTCCGGGGCCTTTAAATCCACACCCGAACCCGGCTGCCAGAGCTGCAGGGGAATTTAAAAGGCTCTGGGCTCCCTGTAGCCATGGGAGCTCTGAGCCCTTTAATTCGCAGCCCCAGCCTGGCTTCCAGAGCTGCAGGGGGTATTTAAAGGTCTCTGGGATTCCCGCAGGCGCGGGATCTCTGAGCCCTTTAAATCCTGGCCCCAGCCCGACTGCCAGATCTGCAGGGGGAAATTAAAGGGCTCTGGGCTCCCCGCAGCCGTGGGTTCTCTGAAGCAGAGATGAAGATAAGCCATTACGGACCAGTACGGCGTACCAGGAAGAGCCAATATGCCGTGCCGGACCGCACCGGCTTCCTGAGCAGGATTTGAACGGCTCAGAGCTTTGGCGGCTGCAGGGAGCCCAGAGCCCTTTAATTTCCCCCCGCAGCTCTGGCAGCCGGGCTGGGGCCAGATTTAAAGGGCTCGGTGCTCCCCGCAGCCGTGGGAGCTCTGGGCCCTTTAAATCCACACCTGAATCCGGCTGCCGGAGCTGCGGGGGGAATCTAAAGGGCTCGGGGCTCCGCGGCGGCCTGAGCCCTGGGCCTTTTAATTTGACCCTGAGCCCAGGGTTAATTTAAAGACCCTTGGGCTCCCAGCCACAGCCAATGCCCCAGGATCTTTAAATCTCTTCCGGTTGAGGCCACGCCCCCTCAGGATACTGGCAGTACTGGTAAGTCCTGGAAGTTACTTTCCCCCCTGCTGTGAGCCCTTTAAATCCCAGCCCCAACCCACTTGCTGGAGCTGCAAGGGGAATTTAAAGGGCTCTGGACTCTCTACAGCTGCCAGAGCTCTGAGCCCTTTAAATCCCCGCCGAGGAAGCCGGTGCGGTCCGGCACGGCGTACTGGCTCTGGCTGCTACTCCGTACTGGCCCGTACCAGCTTACTTTCACCTCTGGATTAAGTGACGGTCGAGGTCGTGAGTCGTTCCATAGAGCTCTCCTGGCCGCAGTGCCCATGACAGAAGGTGGTACGTTCCGTTCCGCCATGACATTCATAAACACATCCCATCTTTAAGCTCCATGTCTGCTAGGAACTGAGCATGTCTGGGTCACGGCCCGGACTAAGTCGAGCATGTTAGAACCATTAACCACAGAGCCTTTGTACACAAAAGCCCCTTTATCGTTCCATGAAGAGAGATTTGTAGCCTGACCCAGCTTCTTTAGCAGTACGAATGCATTTTTCTTAGAACACTTCTTCACATTATCCAGCACCTGCTGAGCAACAGACTCTGAGCTCTTTGGTGTTTCTGGGGGGTTGCAGTTACATTCTGTCCCTGTTCTGGTAGAAACAGACTGATTTTCACTTTCTCTGCATCGCTCGGCTTCACGTACATTAGGCACCTTTAAAGCTCGGCGCTGTAAGGTTTAGCCTTTTAGTATTCGGCTCAGTCGGTTCTTTGAAGAACAGACTCATTTCAGCATCCAGTAAGTGAGTTGTGGTCGGTCGTTAGGCCCCCTGAGGATACAGAGGTCACCAGTGTTCTGAGCGAAGCATCAGATTTTTCCCAACTCTCTTTAGAATGCCGGTTTAGCCCCCTCCCCGCCCTCTGGGGACACAGCGTCCATCAGTTTTCTGAATGAACCATCAAACTGTTCCCAAATACTAGAATATAGGGGAGCGGTGACGAGCTTATGGTTTTGGGAGAATGGTTTGTCAGTCCTTGGTGTTTTATTCACAACCCCTAGAGCGCATGCTCCGGGTTTGTGAATGTGTGTGGTTCTGCGCACGTTCAGAGTCCCTCGAGCGCATGCTCCGGGTTTGTGAATGTGGGTGTTTTCTCAGGGTTTGCTGTGGCAGTGGCCGCTGAGGAACTGGAGTTGTGGTTGTTGTTTACCAGAGTCTTGTTTTGCCCTTGGGTTTGCCGTATATGAGATTTGGACTGCCTGGATGCTTCATCTGCACTCTTGTGCTGTTTTGCGTTGTTAAAAGTCTCAAAGCAGATTCCTGGTTCTTTGGCGGTTCTGGAGGAGGTGTCCTTGTAGCGCGGACTAAGCGTTGTCAGAAAAGTTGCCCATGCCTATGGGGGGTGGGGAGAACCATTTTACAAAACTGAACTTTACCATCTTTCTCACCCACACCTATGTATTCACTTCAAATACAAAATCTCACAGAACAACCCAACCAATAAGCAAAATATATTTACTGGGCTTCTTCCATCCATCAGTCACTGATGCTGGTGAATTTTCCCTTTCAGCTGTCTCGTTCCCTTTTCTTCTGAGCTTGTTTTCCCTCTGCTCTAAGGATCTCTCATGTTTTCACCGTACTGTGGAGCAAACAGCATTATTATAAAACACATGAAACCGTCTTGTAAACTTAAAAACTAAATATTCATTAGGGTGTTTTTCTGTTTAAAAAGTCACAGCTTTAAAACAAATCATCCAGTTCAGGCTGTACGAGAAACACCGGTTTTGAGTTTATTTCTACCACTTAAAACATAAACCAAAAAACAACAAACAAACAAACAACAACAAAAACCTCAAACATTTTTTTAAAATACATCTCATTTTGCAGAATAAAAACCAAACTGCTTTTAAAATCCATTTTAAACCACATTTTGCACAGGAAAAATCCCTGTTGGTTTGAAACAAACCAAGTACTTTTAAAACCCTACACCTATGCCTTGCCCAGACCCCTCTCACACACAAATTAGCAGCTTTAGAAACACACTAAACCAAGTTTGCCTCCATATACTTTTCAATAACCCCCACCCCCCCATGCATTTAAAAGTCAGTTGCAAAAAAGTTCCCTTTCACTAAGGGATCAAGTGTTGCAGGCACATGCTTGTCCCGTTCCCCCATTTGTGTTTGGGCCTTCAGGTTAAAGAACAAGCAAAAATGTTAGTTACTATTACCACCAAATCCCTATACAAACTGTGCAATACTTAAAGATTTTTAAAACAGTATTAAGCACAACTATAGTTAAAATGGTTTTTACCTTGGCCTGGTGGTGAACTGCAGCTTAACGTTCTGGGTCCATGCTAAGCAGATCACGCTGCAATGAAGATAGGCACCATGATTTTCCTAAGACAGCCTGGACAAAGAGTGGCATTATACAATGTATAGTTTCAGAGTTCAAGCCAGCCAGCCCTACCTCTGTCTGCCGTCCAGCAGCCTTCCAAGAAAGTTTCTGTTGAAAAGGACAGTCTCCAACAGACCTGACGTTTTTATACCATCTTAGCCCATTGTTCAAACAGACTTCAGCATAGTAGCTAGCAGGTTAATTTAATCCCCACGGCTCTGAACTAATAGATCCTTAAAGACTTTAGGCACCCCTCCCGCAGCACCCCCTGTGGTGATCTGGGGTGGGGGAACCAAGCTGTCTGCACAACAGGGCTTTTTTTTTCTTTTTTCCTTTTTTCTGTAAGTTAAAATAAATGTTTCTGCGGGGCCTTCTTAGAGTATTGAACAGTCCCCATTTCCAAGCGGGGGGCCCTTTGCAGATATCAATGAATGTCTTGGGGCTTGGGTTTTTTTTTTTTAAACACGTTTCTTTCATGCTTAAAGTTTGGGGAGGGGGTGTTTTCTAGAAAGAATGACCCAGAGCATTCAACCAACTCCAGGGCCATATTTAATCTGTCCAATAGTGTTCCACCAACTCCTGGGGTCATATTGAAACTGTCTAATTGAGTTCTGCCAACTCCAGCAGTTATATTGAAACTGTCCAATAGCATCTGCGAATTCCTGAGGTTTTATTTCATTTCATATTAATCAGAACTCACCATCCACCCCCACCCACCCCCATCAAATTTAACCCTATGGCAACAAGGGTAAGTAATCGCAGTCACCCTGGCTATTCAGTGAGGGGGGGGTTAAACCCACTCAGTTCAACAGGATAAGTCAACTGTATTGTACTCAAACACAGGTCTGATCAGCCTGCTTGTTTTACTGTAAGCACATTTCTTAGGATTTTCCCCCCACCCACAACATACATTTCAGCTTTTTGCTGTAAATGGGTCATTTTTACATTCAAAATCCACAAGCGCTAGCTTCTCACAAACAATTGATTTTTTATTTAAAAGACATACAGCTCCTTGAAACCAAGCCAAGATGCTTCATTAACACTTTTAGCTCATTTAAGGGCCAAAGGCCTTTGAACAGAAACACAGATAGTCACAAAGCCCTTTTCAATAGGGTTTATTTTAAAATTTACAGCTACCAAGTTTTCTATCGCATGTTTGTCCCCTCACCATTCTCTAGCTGAATCCTTTTAGATTCCTTACAAATAGTCTTTTCCTTAAGCAGGAATCTGTAACTTTTTGTGCAGACTAGACGGCCAATATCACGCCGTGTCGTGGATAAATGACCCCGCGTCGTGTTTGGATCAGAATCACACGAGGCCCCTTTATTACGAGCATGCCGAGGGCGGGGACCAGCGAACTGGCTTACCCCTGAATAGAGATTTTTCAACAGGTTTTATAGCAAAACCCCCACAATTTGTGGGTCCTTGTTCACATGATTGCCATTACTGGAGAAATGCTGTGCAAGTGAGTGAGTGGAGACCCTGACTGTGTTTTAAAGAAAATGAACCAGAAGGTGCCTCCAATTTTTCCACTCCAGCTGTAAGCAGGTTATTTTCTTTAAAACACAGTCAGGGACTCCACTCAACTGCACAGCATTGAACAAGGTCCCCCCTTGCACTAAATGTTCTTGGCTTAGGCACAGACATTGCACAGCAGAACCTCTGGCAATCACGGTGTTTAATCAGCTTTCCAAACCCAGCTCAGCACATAGCCCCAGAGCTTGTGGTTTATATCCACTGAAGTCCAAGACACTCAGTCGTGGGGCTGTTGGCCTGGCGCATCTATGACACGGCCCTCGCAATCTTCACAAAGCTTTTCCCTCAGGCAGTGCTTAAGGGCAGCATAAACAGCAACGCGTACAATAGTCTGCGTGACTTTTTTACGCTCACGACGTGGCACTGGCTCAGTTAGTTCTATGCCAAGTCTCCTCCGAAACCCCTCATGGCCATCATCCTCAGAGTCCTCTTCAACAATTTGTATCGGCATTGAGCAAAACCGAGGTGGGCCCAGTTCATCTTCCCTGCTTGATGCAACGCTGTCCAGGGCTTCCAGGCAGTCTAGAAAGGCATTGTCGAGCTGTTGAGAGATTTTCAGAACAGAAACAGTGTAAGCGCCACAGTGTTTGTTTTTAGATTTACACAACTCCTGGTTCCTTACCCGTTAAGAAGCGATTGCTTCTTAATCATTCATTTACCTGTGTGACGTCTTTACCATTCACCTTGTCCACGGTGACTCCCCAGCCTCAATCGCATTCCACCTCTAAGTGGGTGGACAAAGAGAGGTCACCATGCTCATTGGGGTGTCTCACAAGCAGTTGGGTTTGGGGTTCTGGTTCGGTTTATCCATCAATGGCTGGGCCGAAGGGCTCCCCTCGGTCACTCCCTCCTCCTCCTCCTCGGCACTGTCGCTGATGTAGAGCTTTCTCCGCGGATAGTCAAAGACCTTTGGGATGAAGACAGTCTGAAGTTCTCACGGGGATGGTGAAGGAGTCCAGGTTTCCTCTCAGCAGCCTTCCCACGATTTCTAAACCATGTGTCCTTGGTAAGAGATGGCCTCATCTGTCCGGCGCTGGGACTTAAGGGGTAATGGTGCTGCACTCTGATTGGCAGAGGGCCTTGGGAGGAGTTCTTAGTGGGGTCATATGGCCCACTTCCGGACGGGTCACCCTGCCCCGGAATTCTCCTGATTGGTCAAAATCTCCTCTTAGGGCAGTCCTATCGGGTCAAACCCATCCTAATTGGTAGATGGCTGTGTGAGGAGTTCTTAGAGGGGTCACACGACCCACTTCTGGATGGGTCACCCCACCTCAGAACTCACCCTGACTGGTCAAATCTCCTCTCAGGGTGGTCCTTCTGGGATGAAACCCATCCTGATTGGTAGAGAGTGGTGGGAGGAGTTCTTAGAGGGGTCACATGACACACCTTGCTTCCAGTCATGTGGCCACCTTGACCCCGGAGTTAAACCCCCCCATGGGGCGGGACTTCCGATGACAGGTGGGAGAGACTAAGGGGTCAACGGGTAGGGCTTGGGAGGGTCAAGGGGAGGGGTTAGGGTTTGATTGATGGTGGCATTCCTGATAAATACCAAGATTACATGGATAACGTGGAAAGAAATGTGGACTCATTACCTCTGCACCGGGACTATGACTGCCCTATTGACCTACCACCTTGGTTGAAAGCTGCTTTTCCCTGTATTTATGCATTGTTGGGACCAGAATTAGTGGATCTCCCTGCGTGCAGTCATGAAAACTGGTCCTAAGAGCAGGCCCTTTTGGGGAAGAAGAAATGTGGGACTCTGCTACGCCTCTCTTTAGACAATCAGCTCCTGAACAAAGTGATCATTTGAAACCATGACCCTCTGCTGCGAATCCCACAATTGTTGGCTCACAGGAAATCTGCAAAGGGTTTCATCAAACTTCATCTGCAAGGATTTCCAATCTAACCCTCGTTTGGGCAAGAGACAAGTTGAAGACAGATTTCAAAACAGACGATGGACATTTTAACGGTCTGATATGCTAGTTGAGCTAACTAAGGGTCCCCTGACCTTGAAACACTTCATCAGTGATGTATTTGGGGACAGTGTAATCTATTCGGGTGAAATACGTCTCTTTTTGGAGAACCCAGAGCAGCACACGCAGCACATCCGAACCTGGAGAGGTTTCGGCAGCATGGTCTCAACACAGAATGGGAAAAGCGGAACCTCCAGCCAACTCTCCACAGAGTTTTGGGGGTACATCCTCTCCCCAGAAGATGTTACCATTGATGCAAATAAGGTGGAAGCCATTGATAAATTGGGCGAAGTTGGAAGTCCTCAAGAAGTGCAGCGCTTCCTAGACTTCACTCATCCTGTGAAATCGAGACGTGCTGGCTCTCAGTGATGCTTAGACAGAAAACCACGCACCCCACACAGAGGTTGGAACCACCCACTGTCCAGTTGTCCTGAGGAGCCATGATGTCTCCAGGAGCTGTGTAAAGGGCACAGGGATCAGCCTCTCAAAGGTAGGGGAGGGTCGTGTGAGGAGAGGGTCTAAGAGAGGAGGATCGTGGGCTAGGCTCTGTATTTGGGCTTGGCAGGGATCGAGAGAAGGGAGAGGGCTGTTAGAGGGCAATGCGAGGTGGAAGGGGGGTCGGAGATGGGGGCAAGGCCTGAAAAGTTCAGCTGCTTTAGATCAACTGTGCCAGAGAATCACTGGTTGAAGTGACTGAAAGCTCTGAGCTGGGGCTGGCCAAAATCCTCCTCCTCAGATGGGAACATCCCAAAAGTCTGTAGAAGCTCAGCCTCTGAGGTGAACGTTGTGGCCCTAACCTCTCTCTGCTCTATACCTCACAGGATTCCAGCCGGCTGTTCCAATCCAGGAGGAAAACTGTGCCACCGAAGTCTCCCAGCACCTGGTCAGTGAAGTGCCACTTAACCCCGCTGTGATGCACAGACCTTGCCCTGGCTGGCTGCACAGGGCTGAATTTCACCCCGTCAGAGCGTAAGGAAATAATTGTCTGAAAGCCTTTTTCTTTTTGGATGTCTGTCTAGTGGGAAAGAACCATGGGGATTTTTAGCCTGTTTTGCCCCCATGCCTGGTGCTTCAATGATGCAGAGACGTGCTGATGCATTGGTTGATTTCCCCACCTTTTAATCTACTCTCTTCTTCTCTTTTTGACAGGTATTCTAAGGGTCCCCCGTGCATCATATGGGCATTCTTGAGTGTGCAGATTGCATCAGACCTGCACCTGAATAATTAATAGTGACTGAAATATGCAGACACTAAAGTTCTGCAGCCAAATTCTCAGAAACCTTCCTCTTCAATGTAAGATCAGGATTTTGGTTTAAATTTATTTTTATTTAAAAAAAATTGCTAAGCAGATGCTACACTGTAAGAAGAGGAAAGAGAATCAAAAACTGAAAGATTGTTACTAAAACCAGTGAACAACTGCAGAGAGTGGAGACCCGGCAAAGCAAACAAATGAATACTGTGAGTAAATAACCTGAAAGCAAATGGGGAAGAAAACCTCATCTGGGTAATTGTGGCTCTTGGGACAAAAATTGGGTTCCTGGTACATAGCCTGGCTGAGATCATCCCTTTTCCCTGGGATTCCAATGTCATTCTCTGTGTGGTGTCCTTATTTTATTCCTAGGAAAAAGATCCCCAAAGGAGATGTAAGGATCCGGAACTCTAATGTCTGCCAGAAACTTCAGCCACCTTCACAGGTAGAAGTCACTGGCTTTCCTACTATGCCACTAGTGCTCTTTCTGCTCTCCAGGTCTGCTCCCTTCAGCAGGACAGAGACACCCCTTAACTCCCCGAGTCCTGATTTCCTGCCATTCATGGGGCTGAGGGTTTGCATTGCCCCCACCCCCACCATCAGAGACTTTTCCTATGGGAATCTCCCCAGAGCAGGGGAGAAAACTGTTCTTCCATTAGAACCAGTCTGCTCTGTAAATCCACCCACACTGACCTCATCTCAGATGCTTTGTTTATCTGAGATTAGTGGTATCTTTGGAAAACCCTTAGCCTGTCGAGGTGTGAGGTGGAGCAGGGAATACAGGAGCACCAGCAGATTCCCCTGAAGAACACCACCCTGTCTTTCTCTGGTCAGGCTAGGGCTCACCGTCCATTGTGGAGGTGAAGACCAGATGAGAGCTGCTGGATTGACCTTGATGTGCCATGTCCTTGTGTGGATGAAGGACCTACATCTCAGGGATGGCCAGCAGCAGATGTAACACATGTGTCCAGGAATGGGCTAAATAACCTACATTGAGAGGTAAGTAAAATCGTGGCCACATGTAGACATCACAGGAATTGGTGGGGATTGACCCAGGGTCCTTCAGCACAAGCCCCTCTCACTCACTGTCAACAAATCCAGCTCCACTCACTAGACCACACCCCATTCCAGAGCCCCAGATCCCAGGAGCCCTGATTCTCAGACCCAGGCCTCACATCACAAGGCCAAACCTCCTCCCATTCTGTGCCCTGTAGAAGGGACCATTGGCAAAAACCTCCTCTGCATTCCCCCTGTCAGAGACTGCAGCCACGGGTGACAAGTGAATAAGCTGAGATCTCCCCTGTGGGAATCCGAGGGGCTGCACATTTGGGGTTTCACAGGGACGGCGTCTGGCAGCCATTGACAGAGTGTTCCTGGGAGGAGATTTTCCATCTCTAACAAAGGGTTTCTGTTCCCCCAGATCTCAGCCGCTCAGCAGAATGCGGGAGAGCCGAGTGCTGATGGGCTAGAGGGTCCCAGGAGTCGTTGTGCAGCAGGGGCAGTGTCTGCAGTCACCATGGGCCACACCCTGCGCTCCAGACAACCCAGGCTGGTTCCCTGGATTGCAAAGGGGACTTTAGCTTGTGGAATTGGTGCTGGTGCCTGTGTCCACAACTGGGATGTTTTCATGAGGCTACTCCATGGTCCATGAAGCGCCATGCAAGCAAGGGGAGAATGGACATTAGAGAGCGAGGCCGGTGCCTTTGCAGGGCTGCTGCAGTCGAACATCCACAGCCAGAAGAGAGACGATGGGAAACTCACTTCAATGGCTGGCCACAGCCACAGCAGCTGTCTCATAAAGCTCTGCTCATGCTCCAGCCAACAGAGGCAGGACGAAGAGCCACACTGGGAGAGCCTGATTTGCAATTAGCAAGACGCGGTTTTTTCAGTGGATTATGCTGCCCTGACCGTCTATTTCCTGCAATGTGCACATCCAGCCTCCCTGGCTGACCTCAGTGGGAGCTAGGTTCTCCATGCCCATAGGACAGGGCTGGCCTTACCATGAGGCGAACTGAGGCGGCTGCCACAGGTGCCAGACTGTGGGCGGGCGCCACTAGGATCCAGAGTGTAGAAAAATTGTCTGGTGCTGGTGCATATGTTTTCTCGCTGCTCGAGATGCACAGAGATGGTGGAGTGCTGTGCTGGAGGAAGGGGGCCCAAGAGACATAACAGGCAGGCAGGAGAAAAGGGGAGAGGGAATAACAGAAAGCAACAGGAGCTTCAGGGAGAGAGAGGAGGAGGAGGAGCCTCTTATGTACCTCTTGAGCACCCCCAGGAGCCTGGACTGATTAACACCAGCTTCTCAGGGAGCTTCCTATTTCCTGACGTAGTAGGAGCCAGTTAGGCCCTTAAGAGGCTGATATCTTCCCTCACTCAGGCCCTGCTACCAGCCTGCTTCTTTGTCCCCTTCAACTGAGTGTTGAGAGCCACTCTAGCTGGCACAGAACAGCAGTCATGAGTGAAAGAAGAAAACGCCCCTCTGGGGCAGCATTCAGAAAAAGAAAGCAATCAAAAGAAGCTTTTCTGTCTAAGCAGGAAGGAGCTCTCCTGAGATACAGAGACACAAATGTTCACGGTGAGCCTTCCATCCCCAATGAGGATGTGAGTGGTGAAGAGATGCCTGATCTTCCAGTTAGTCAGAGTGCAGGCGACCTGGCAGCTACTGCAGCATCCATATCTCCATCCCAAATGGATGTAAACCATGCACATGCCTGAAGAAAAGTGTAGATCAGAGAAGAGTGTGGTGGAGGCACAAGAAACAGCTGCTGATGAGTTTAGTTCCTTAAGTCTAGATGATCCAGGACTGTGGACCCACCTGAGCAGTAGCCTGAGGGACTTCCTTGTACTGCATGGGCCACAGCAAGTGAAAAACTTCATGTTCCCCAAAGAAAATGAAAATAGAAGCTTCCATCCAACACATTCCTGGTGTGAAATCCCCAATGGTGACAAAGTGGAGAGGTCATGGCTTAGGTACTCAAAAACCCAGAATACTGCATACTGTTTTTGTTGCAAACTCCTCCAGTCTAACGTTCCAGCCACATTGCGTTCTACAGGAACAAAGGACTGGCAAAATCTGGCTAGAAATGTGGCATGCCATGAGAAGGCAGCAAATCACCAGAGAGCATCTCATAGGCGGAAAGAGCTTGAGATGAGCCTAAGGGTAAAGTCCACCATAGATGATCAGCATCAAGAGAAGATTGCATCAGAGTCTCTTTACTGGCAAAATGTTCTGAAAAGGCTCATTGCCATTGTGAGAATGCTGCTACCCAAAACCCAGCACTGTGTGGCACTTCAGATCAGCTACATATGCCAAACAATGGAAACTTCCTTAAAATTGTGGGGCTGATGGCTGAGTTTGATGCCATAGTTGTCATTATGGAGGATAATGCTATGACAGGAACTGTTCTTGGGAGAACAGTAGCAGAGGGAAATGGAATCACCAGAAACATACATAACTTCAAATTTCTGTGTGGCTTAGTGTTGTGGCATGACATACTGTTTGAAATAAATGTTGTAAGCAAGAGACTCCAAGGTGTTGACCTTGATATATCTGGCGCAATGGAACAACTGGACAAAGCAAAGTCAGACTTACAGTCTGACCGGTCAGATGAGGGATTTCAAACCGTTCTGAAGAGTGCACAGAAGTTGGCAGAGGAACTTCACACTGAAGCTATTTTCCCACCCATTCAAGAATACAAGAGTCACCGAAGAAGAAGACATTTTGATTACGAGGCAGGATAATCCCATAAGAGACCCCAAACTGAAAGCCCTTTCAAGTTACATTTCAGCAGGATCTACTCCAAAGGCTGTTCTGGAATATATGTGCACAAATAAGATGACCAGCCTCTTTCCAAATGCTTTTGTTGCTCTGCACATACTTCTATCACTTCCTGTAACAGTTGCCACTGGAGAACGCAGCTTCTCCAAGCTGAAGTTAATAAACACACGTCTACACTCCACAATGACACAGGTCAGCCTTGCATCCATCTCAATAGAGCATGAGCTGGCCCAGACGGTGGACATGCAGGAAGCAGAAGCAGTTCAAATCTTTGCAACCAAGAAGGCACGGAAAACACCGCTTTGATTATTCAAACAGATAAAAATGCCAGTGTTTACCATGCAGACAAGAAAAGTTACGTTTGCTGTTCAGGCATTTGAAAGTTGTGTTACTTAAAATTTTGGAACAAGGCATTTTAAGTTATTAGTTTCTCTTTTATTGGGGGAGGTAGCAGAGCAGTACCATGAGAGGAGTAGAACAGGAAGAAGGCAGAATTGAGACTTTTCAAAGTTTTGGCCTGAGCGAGGGGGTATGGGGGTGTCATTTGAGCTCCCTGCCTCAGGTGCCAAAATGTTGTGGGCCGGCCCAGCCACGGGATCAGTGCTCAGAGTGTTCTCGCAGCAGCTTAGCCTGCAAAAGTGGAATATGAGAGATGCAGTGGTCCAAATAGTTAAAAACTCGTCCTCCCTGTTTGTCTCTACGGCTTTTGTGTTTGCAATTAAAGGAAGCCAGATATCTAGCTACTTGAGAGCCCCCTTGTTCCAGTCAGAGTGAAAATCAGCGCTCACGTGCGCACAAAACATTATAGGGAAAAGATGGATTTTTAACCTAAAGCCACACTCAGTTCAGAAGATACCAAGAGGAACTGCCCTCTTTCAAAACAGCTTGTGTCTTCTATTCTCAAGGATGGCTCTCTGGGCTGACATGGACCACCAGCTTCTGTGAGGGCAGCTTGACTTTACTGCTTTGGAAATAATGGCAGATGGTGGTGTTCCAATTGAAAGAGGACCTCTTGCTTAAAGGCAGCTTTAGCCTCATTCCTGTCAACAAAGATGAGAGCTGGTGGCCATTTTGAAAGGTTGCAATTCTCTGAAGAAGAACAATTCACCATTAAAACTTTCGGAAAATGTGCCCCTTGCCTATGGACTTTTTACACACATACACATAAATTCTTATGCATCAACCGTTTTAGCAGAAAATTTCAGCTTTTTCTCAAAAAAAAATAAAACTTGAACTCTGGACATTTTTATTTCTCTTCTCTGGACTTTTTCAATTCTAATCTATCTTTTTTTCTTTTTTTTTTAGATAGGGCAACCAGAACTGCACAAAGTATTCAGGGACTGAGGATACAATATATTTATATATAGGCAATATGATATTTTCTTTCTTATTATTTATCCCTTCCCTAATGGTTCCTAACATGAAGTTAGCTTTTTGAACTACCACTTCACATAGTTTTCAGAGAACCATCCACAATGACTCCCAAGATCTCTTTCTTGAGTGGTAACAGCTAATTTAGATCCATCATTTTGTATGTATAGTTAGGATTATGTTTTCTAATGTGCGTTACTTTGCATTATCAACACTGAATTTCATCTGTCATTCCCTTGGCTGATCGCCCACTTTCGTGAGATCCCTCTGTAACTCTTTGCAGTCAGGTTTGGACTTAACTATCTTGAGTAGTTTTGTATCATCCGCAAGCTTTGAACCCTCACTGTTTACCCCTTTTCCCAGATAGTTTATTAATAGTTTAATGCAGTTCTTTATGGAACCCCGTTGTTTACCTCTTTCCATTGTGAAAGCTGACCATTTATTCCTACCCTTTGTTTCCTGTCTTTTAACCAGTTAGTGCTCCATGACAGAACCTTCTCTCTTACCCCATGACTGCTTAATTTGCTTAAGAGCCTTAGGTGGTGGGCTTGGTCAAAGGTTTTCAGAAAGTCCGGGTACACTATATCCATTGGATCACCCTAGCCTACATGTTTGTTGACCCCCTCCAAGAATCCTAATAGACTGATGAGGCATTATTGCCCGTTCAAAAACCATGTTGACTCTTCTCTAACAAATCATGGTCATCTGTGTATCTGATAATTCTGTTCTTTACTATAATTTCAACCAATTTGCCTGGTAATGAAACTAAGCTTACTGTTGTAATTGCCAGGATCATCTCTATGTCGTTTTTTGAAATCAGGGTTATATTAATTTTCCTGCAGTCATCTGATACAGAGGCTCATTTCGGTGATAGGTTACATACCACAGTTAGTAGTTGTGCACATTTCATATTTGAGTTCCTTCAGAACTCGTGCTTGAATAACATCTGGTCCTGCAGTAAAGACTGATGCAAAAAAATCCATTGAGATTCTTCCCAATGGCCTTATTTTCCTTGAGTGCTCCTTTAGCACCTCAATTGTCCAGTGGTCCCACTGGTTGTTTAACAGGCTTCCTGCTGCTGAGGTACTTAAAAACAACTTTCTGTTTATGTGTCTTTTTTGCTAATTGCTCTTCAAATGCTTTTATGGCCTGCCTGATTCTATTTTTACACTTGGACTTTCTCTTAAGCTTGGTTTTCCTCTGCTAGCCTCAGGACTTGCTCATGCAATACTCCAGGTGCCTATGAAATGCTACCTCACTTTGAAAAGGCTGCCCCGGGTCACTGTAAACACTTCCTGGGTTGCATCACTCCGTAGGAAGGTAAAATCTCCATAGAGTCTGAACTAAGGTGGAGTTGCTATAGGAGCTCACAAGGAGGCACAGGGGGTGCTGGAGCTCCACCACCCAGTCCCAGAGCAACTGAGGCTGCATGTCCTGCCCTTGGGAAAAGTGGTGACCCTTTAGACAGAGTACTAACGAAAACAAGCTTGCAGGTACAGTGATTTAGAAATAAACTACTATGTGAATTGTTTCAAAGACTATGACACTATCAATAGTGTTTTGTTAATACATCTTGCTCTGAAGGGGACATTTTCAGTTCAGTAAAATAGCAGGGAAAAAGACCTAAAAAGTTCTTTAAAAAAACTACCCACTGCCCCAGATCCACCCAAGACTTAGTTCTTTGGTCATTTCCATTGAGATAGGGAGGACCTGGGTTGGGTTATTTAGGGAGAAATAAATGGTTTGACACTGTTAAATTTTTAAAGGACATATTTTTAAAATTAATTTTAACTCAGAAATTAATTAACAGATTCACTAGCAAATTCTCAGAAAATTCATTCCTTAGTTAGGGTGTAGTGCTGTAAATACGAGGAGGACGTGGCTTAAATATCTCCAGAGTCAACAATTGGACACAGACAGATTAATAGGGGAGTACAAGGAAACAAGGAATTAATATGGTCAGCATGAAAGGCAGTGACCTCAGCACACCACAGTGAATCTCTGCTTAAGTGGAAGCAAACTCAGCCTTATCTGTGGCACTACCTCCATGCTATCCAGTACATACATTGCACTTTGAGCCACATGGAAATTTGTTTCAGTGTTGCAGAAAAGTTAGTTTGTCATTTAGTTCTGCTTTACTGGTTAGAAATATATTGATAATTTTCATCTCAGTTGCATATATTTAGGCGGGACATTTTCAGTGTGTGGTGAAATTTGGAACTAAAACCCTACAGATTTTAATAACATTTTTTCCAAACCCAAAATATTTATGTAGAGAGGAGAGATGCTGTTGTTTTGTTTTTCTGAAAATTGTGATGTTCCTGGGGGGGAATCTCCATGATGTTTCCCACAAAATTAAAATTTAATTATTAAAATTAAATTAATTATAATTTAAAATTTCTAACCAGCTCTAAGGCTGCTCCATGACTCATCAATGTATATGAATGGTGCAATCTGAGGATTAAGTTACTTCCCAACAAGAGAGACTGTCTCAGAATCTTGTCCATCATGAATAATTTCTGCATTGTTTGCTTCCTATTATTTTAGCTTTCCGTCCTGCTAGCTACATTTCACTTTATTGGTTAGTCAAATAAGATAAAATAGGGTTACATTAAAAAGAAAATGTTTCTATCTCAGGAAAATAAAGTGGTTTACTCCATTATTTATCTCAGCTTGGTTCAAATATAACCCTACCCGCTGATGAAAGCTAGCATTTACCGAAAGGCTTCAAAGGGTTTACATTAGTAAAAGGATGGATTTTAAAGTTGAAGTGTTTATTGCTAGTTTATAAAGCCAATACAGATTCCCTGGAGTTTTCAGATCTCTTGATGACAGAATCGCACAATTAAGTAACTAAGACTCATGTTGCAGACAGCCATTTTGGGTACAGAATAACTGCCCTCAGATATATTGTTCTGTTGGGAGTGGGGGTGCGAGAAGAGATTTTTACTCATGCCCACTATTTCTATTCCTGTTTTCTTGCAGAGGGATAATGGATCTTCCACATTTGGGTGGAAGAAGGTCCAAAATAAAGCTCCAATTTCTGATTCTATTCTATATAGACTTACATCACCATAATATCTGAGCATCTTCCTGCTGTGTATTAAGTGACATGATTATTTGTTCTCACTTCTTCTCCCCATTATTCCTGGGGGAATTCTGCACCATTGCACAATGCGCAATTCACGTTGCATTAATATTCTGTGCAGAATTTCCTTCACCTCCCCCAGATTTGGTAATGCAGAGCTGCTGGCTGCCACTAGGGGCCGTTGGACCCAGAAGAGCCCAGCTCCCAGCTTGCCCATAGAAGATGCTGCCAGGATAGAGAGATGGAGATGAAAGGAGGAGGTGACATGCAGGAAAGTGTTTCTCCTCTGGATCCCTGGGCTTTGGAAAGGAGGAAGGCTGCATCTGGGCTCGGGGGGACAGTAGGGGTACAGGTGTCTGTGCCAGGGGGGGCCCTGTGGCTGGCAGGTATTTTGAAAAATTACCCAAATAATTGAAACCAGTGTGATTATATAGTGCTATTTTGACAAATTAAACATGCAGAATTTTAAAATATTGTTTTGGTGCAGAATTCCCCCAGGAGTACCCCATGGAGAAATCTCTGTACAGTGGAGTATATTGTTGTGGTTGAGGTTATTAATTATTATTATTATTTATTATGAGCTGCTTTACACAGCTGGAACACCAGAGGATTTCAGTGTAGTTCCTCTTGATTTGCATCTGTTTATAGCTGTTTAAGAGAGACCTGAATCAAATCTGACTTCAGATTTCAATTTTCAGTGTAACGGCCTCGAAACCCGCCTGTCACAAGCACCCCCTCTCTGGCGGATAAGTGCCTACAGTCACTCAGTTTGGAATGGGGCAGAACCCACTGGTTCAGATTCTCTCTTTAGAAGGAATTTGATCTGCAGAAGCATTTGGATTCACCAGTCTTTTTATGAAACACTGAATAAACACATAGAAATTGCCAGATTGGATCAGACCTGAGCTCCATCTAGTGCAGTATGTTGTCTCTGATACTGGCTAGTATCAGAGGTTTCAAAAGAAGGTGTAATAACCTTCAACAGGCAGATGTGGAACAATCAGCCCTTCCCCACATCCTGCCATGATCTGTAATAATTAGAGATTTGTTTAAGCCCTGAAGCACGATGTTTAGTATCCCTTAAGCATCCACATGATCCATACACTATGCCATATAAAGCTGTCAAATCCCTCCAGTTTCTTTGCAGTGCTGCTCTAACAGCTTTCCTAGGATCTACAGACATTTCCCAACTTCTCAACTCACCCAGAACAAAAGCTCAGACCAGCAAGGTACTGAGCACGCTAGCCCCAATCCAAAGAAACATAAGCACAAGCTTAACATGCTTTAGACTGTAAGAAGCCCCGTTGAAATCAAGGACCCTGGGGCTCTGGTCTCAGTTTGCACGTCCAGTCACTCCTGTAAAATTAACAACATTGAACTACGGGCAAGTTTCAACCACATGCCAGGCTCCTTCTAGGATCCTTTGATTTTATATGTCTGACCCAACAGGGCTCCCCCCTTCAGGAATGGAGAGATTGAAAAGTTCGGAGGAATCACAGCCTAACCCCTAGGCCCGCTGCCTTTCAGACCCATGACGCCCAATTTGCTCCCTTCTGCCTCCTACTGCTGCCACCCCCTTTCCGCCCTCACCCAAACACAGAGGAGTTTTCATCTCACTCCCCTGCCCCCAACTCAGCTCAGCCCCAGGGCCAGGGAAAAGCAATTCTAAAGGCTGGGGAGCCGGCTGTGTGGCCTACAGAGGTAACAGTATCCTAGAGCTGAGAACTGTGCAGGCAGAGGAAGGGGGCAAAAAACAGGACCACACCCAGCTACCAGCACCAGCCATCTTAACAGAAAACATCACCCAACCCATGAAAGAGTCATAGGACTGGAAGGGACGTCGAGATGTCATCAAGGACAGGCCCCTGCACTCATGGCAGGACCAAGCACCATCAAGAACATCCCTGACAGGAGTTTGTCTAACCTGCTCTGAAAAGTCTCCCCTTATGGAGATTCCACAACCTCCCTAGGCAATTTATTCCAGTTCCTACTACCCTGATGATTAGGAATTTTTTCCTAATGTCCAACCTAAACCTCCCTTGCTGCAATTTAAGCCCATTGCTTCTTGTCCTTTCATCAGAAGTTAAGGAGAATAATTTTTCTCCCTACTCCTTGTAACAACCTTTTAGGTATTTGAAAACTGTTATGTCCCCTCTCAGACTTTTCTTTTCCAGACTAAACAAACCCAATTCTTTCAATCTTCCCTCATAGGTCATGTTTTCTAGATCTTTCATCATTTTTGTTGCTCTTCTCAGGACTCTCTCCAATTTGTCCACATGTTTCCTGAAATGTGGCGCTCAGAACTGGACACGATACTGCAGTTGATGCCTTATTAGAGCTGTGTAGAGTGGAAGAATTACTTGGCCTGTCTTGCTTCCAACACTCCTGCTAATGGTGGATTGTCTGTCACTTGAAGTCTTTCCAACTGGGTATCTAGCTAAAAGATGTGTGAGAGCTAAAAAAAATAATAATTACAGGCTTGATACAGAAATTACTGGGCAAGGTTTTGCTATGCAGGAGGTCAGATTAGATGATCATATTGACCTCTTCTGGCCTTAAAACTGTATGAAAAATCAGTTTTACCCAATCAGGGGTGGGTAAATTGTAAGGCATTATTAGGCACTAATTGTAAGGGTAGGGTGATTGCTTGGCATCTATGCAGAACAAAGTTAAAGTTGTTTGTTTGCTGTAACTGTGCTTTTTCCATAGTTAAACATGTCTGGATTTCTTTTAAGCCTAACTTTGACACCAAATTCACTGAGTCCTCCCTACGGAAGGAAAGACTGAACCATTCGTTTTCAGTTACACTGCTCTTGAGACTTCTCCCTGTGGGTCAGCAAAACATCAAGAGCTTTCCATAAAACTAAGCAAAGGCAAATAACCAAATCTACTAAGCATGTTAGGGCACCAAGGAGGGCATTGTAATGAGCCCCTCTGTGCCTTCCTTGAGACTACAATTGGAGGTGTGACTTCAGGCACGTGATCTCTAAATGTCACAGAAATTAATATATAAAGGTTGTTGGTGCCCTAACATGATCCCTTAGGGATAAGGAGTGATTGGACACTCTCTTCCGCCAGTAGCTGTGATACAATACTTCTTTCTTTCAGTGGAGGTGGCATAGATATTTTCCTTTGGTTCTGATTCCTGGACATAACTTTCCATTTTCTCCATGTACTTGGAAATGTGATGTTAGTGCAGTCAACAGTTTTGCAACTTAAGACAGACATTGTTTGTTTGTTCATTCTTCTGTCTCCGGATAAATTGCAGTGGCAATGGACATGGTTCATGGAAGACCCTGAAAGGTCCAGATGGATATTAGGTAAGACTCCAGTATTATACATAGAGATGAACCTGAGTTACACACTTCAGATCTGGAATCAGATTCAGATCCAACTTCTTCAACCTTTGAGGATTTTCAGATTCTGGGCTTTGGTTCCAGCCAATTATAGAGATAAGTTCAGGGTTGTAAAATTTGTATTTATTGCTGTTGTGTTGTCAATTAGAGGTCAATGCCCCACTGTACTAGGTTCTCTGGAAAAACATAGTAACAGAGAGTTCCCGCCCTCAAGAGCTTACAGTCTAATAAACAAGACAGAAGAGGGTGGGCGAAAGGAAGGATTATTATCCACATGTTACAAAGAGGGAATCGAGGCAAAGAGGGAATCTTTGCTTTGTCCAAAATCACACAGGGGGTCTGTAGCAGAGCCAGGAATTGAAGGATGATCTCAGTCTAATGCCCCTAGTGCCAGTCTGACCGTTACCCAGTGTTGTGTATGCGTGTGAGTGGGGGAGGGGGGAGGACGGACACTTGGAGCCAGCGGCTTCTGGTGTGGCTGATCTCTAACCATAAGGAGGAAATAACAATAATTATTTGCACTGCAGCAGCCGCAGTCATGGTCGTGTTTGTTTGAAAAATGTAACCACTGGGCAGCATTGGAAGGGCGGAGGTGGTAGATGACATTGCAATAGCAGATGAGCCTCACTGTGTTAATAGACTGGAAAGGCCCTTGGATTGAGAACATGCTGTTTGTGTTTGATGAAATGGGGAAGGGGGAGCCAGAAGAAGGAAGCAAATGGAGACAGCCTCACTTTTGAGGTGTTCCATAGTTTTGCCTTCTTACGATACCAAATTCTGAACTATAAAAATCGTGCACAAAACAGAATTACACTTCCCTGCCCCCTCTCTAAACGCTGGGTGTGTTATTTTTTAAACAATCTCAAGATTTTAAGCCAATTGCATGATTTTTGGAAGCCTGATTCATGGTTTTCAAATGCTTGGGATTAGCAACACTGCCAGGGGATGTGTTATGAAGCAGCAGTAACCAAGTGACTGGGACATAACAGACATTGTGGTCATCTAAAATGACTATCTGGAATAGGGTGAGCAGATGTCCCGATTTTATAGGGACAGTCCCGATTTCTGGGTCTTTTTCTTATATAGGCTCCTATTACCCTCCACCCCCGTCCTGATTTTTCCCATTTACTGTCTGGTCACCCTAATCTGGAAGGATCTAAAAAGTATGAATGCTTTCTAACTTACCCTCAGCGAGCAGACACTATAAAGTACCCAGCTCAAACCCAAACACATACCAGGTATATTTCATTGGAGAAAATTTGTGATAATGTACATGAATCTGGAAACTCCCTATGGAGAACTGGATGCCTAATTCCAGTCAATTTTATGGAGACTTGTATGTCTAAATCTCCTAGACAGCCTTGAAAATCTCAGCCCTGTTAAAAAGTGAGTGTAAATCTAAAGCTCCATCCCAACTCTTCCCAGACATCACAGCGGCTGGTTTCCTGTAAGATATTCACTACCTACATTCAAGACCAATGGTGTCATTCAGATTTAATTCATGCCATGAAATTTCCTTCTTCCATGCTGCTCACTCTTATTATCCCGGCAGGTATGGTTTCATGCACCCCTGTATAAATGGCTAAGCATTAACTTGAGCATGAGTTCGAACCCTGGGCTTACATTGCATGGTAGATGTACTGTGAGGTGACTGGTGCTTCGAAAATTCACTCTTGTAATTTGCCATAGCCAAAAGATTCAGCAATGGCCAGTGATTTTGGTAGCCTCTGTTTATGCGTGCCCAACTTCAGTCCCCTCGGTCCTGATTTCCAGAAACTCCACCACTCCAGCTGAAGTCAACGGGAGCTGTAAGTACTCAGCACTTGAGAAAATAAGGCCCAAGGTCTTTTACATTGAGATCCCAATAACAGTGGCATTCACAACCAACGACTATCTTTGAAAACGTGTCTGTATATGTTTGGTCACCTAAACTACCTGCTCTTTAATTGTGTGACTCCTAAACTCATAAAGAGTTGTGTGGGGGACTTTTGGTGTGAGTACTGAAGAAATATTACATCTGACTGAGCATTCATGACATTCTCCCTTTCAACAAACACAGCTTTGAATATAGTATCACACACACAAATGTCTCTCAAAAAACAGATGAGTTGGGCTGTGGATATGACTAAAGCAAAATAACAAAATTTAATTGAACAAATATCTGTCAATGTTTTTGGACATTAAAACCAGACCTGGTTATTGCTCATGAATCCATTGTTGCAGTGTGAACTTTTCCCTTTTATTCAGTAATTCTAAACAATATTTAAATCAACCTCTTATATCTTACACTGAAAAAACCAATTTTAAAGTATTTTATGATAGGCACAGGGGAGCAAGCCATCATTTAATAACTGACATGGCCTTTTTATGCACATAAGGCCTCTATTCAGGAACACATCTCTCTTCAAAGCAGCACTTAAATACATGTTTAACTTTAAACATGTGCTTAAACCCCACTGAAGTCAAAGGGAGAGATACTTAAACATGTGCTTAAGGACTTTCTGAATCAGAGCCAATGGGCAGGTCTACGCTACGGGGACAGGTCGATCTAAGCTACACAGTTTGAGTTACGTTAGTTGCATAACTCAAGTTGACATAGCTTTGATATACTTACCACGGGGTTCACATTGCACTGGGTTGACAGAAGAAACTCTCCCGTAGACTCCCCTTACTTATCTCGTTCTGGTGGAGTCAATGCCAGAGTGATAGTCTGTTGATCCAATGGGTCTTCACTAGACCTGCTAAATTGTCCCCCAGTGGATTTATCACCGCAGCATTGATCCACCCCATAGTGGAGACAAGTCCTATGTGTGCAGAGAAGCCATTGAAGGATTTGGTTGTCCTATTCTGACACCCTTTGGGGAAAAATGGGCCCTCAATTTTGTTTCTATTGCTCTCCTCAGGGCATCCTTCACATCCTTGTTCCTCAAGCTGTAGATGAGGGGGTTCAGCATGGGGATCACCACAGTGTAGAACACGGAGGCCATTTTGTCTGTGTCCAATGAGTAGCTGGTGCTGGGTCGGAAATACATGAAAAGAATTGTCCCGTGGAACATGGATACGGCCATCAGGTGGGAGGTGCAGGTGTAGAAGGCTTTGTGCCTGCCATCGGTGGAGCGGATCCGCAGCACAGTCACAATAATTAAGATGTATGAGATGAGAATGGTCACAATGCTGATCACCTCAATCAGACTGCCAAAGAGGAAAACAAGCAGCTGATTGATAGAGGTGCCAGAAGAGGAGAGCTTTAGAAGTGGGTTGATATCACAGAAAAAATGATTCAGGATATTGGAGTCGCAATAGGATAATCTTAACAAACCGCTCGTGTGTATCACGGAGTTCAGGAAGGCCCATAGATATGAACCAGCCACCAGCTGCAGGCAGTGCTTTGGCGACATGATAACCATATACAGCAGTGGGTTACAGATGGCTACATAATGGTCATATGCCATTACTGCCAGCAGAAGGCACTGAGAGATGACAAACAATATGAAGCTAAAATATTGGATGATGCACGCTGTATAGGAAATAGCTTTCCTCTCTGCTAAAAAGCTCATCAGCATCTTGGGAGTGATGACTGTGGAGTAACAGGCATCCACGAGAGACAAATTCTTGAGAAAGAAGTACATGGGGGTGTGAAGACGGGGTTTGATCCTGATTAAAACCATCATCCCCAGATTCCACACCAGGGTGATAACATAGATCACTAGGAACACCACAAAGAGGGGGACCTGCAGCTCTGGAAGATCTGTCACACCTGTGAGAATGAACTCGGTCACTGCCGTACAATTTCCTCCAGCCATTCATTCAGCCTGGGGCGCTAG
Organism: Mauremys reevesii; assembly: GCF_016161935.1. NCBI lineage: Eukaryota > Metazoa > Chordata > Testudines > Geoemydidae > Mauremys > Mauremys reevesii. The sequence goes on from NW_024100865.1 coordinate 439,694, forward strand.
CTGCGGGAACAACCATAAAGGAAGGCCTTAGTTCTTATGCAAACGGTGTATGCTAATATAAAGAACTGTGGTCATATGCGTAAAGACCCTTTGAGTTGTGGAATGGAACCAGGGGTGGCTCCAGGCCCCAACACGCCAAGCGCGTGCTTGGAGCGGCAAGCCACAGGGGGCGCTCTGCCGGCCGCCGCAGAGGGTCCGCTGGTCCCACGGAAATTATGGGGATGGCTTGGTTCTCATTCCTAACACCCTGGCAAGATGAAAGGTAGTGAACGTCCAGTGCGATCATGAGGTATGTATGTGTAGTATGTTTTTTGTGGCCAAAGATCAAGAAAAAGTACGTATGTGTGTGTGTCTGTGTGTACATATTCAAACACATGACATACATACAGAGATGTGTCATTTATTTCTTTACCCACTCTTTGATTTTGGCCACTTAGCATGTCAGTCAGTCGGCATTCAGACAAATATTACAAATAAAATGATTAGGCAACTTCAAAGGCAGCTTGCTTAATGTGCAGTTCTATACAAGGTACCAAGGAAGAAAGATCTGACTTCTTTCATCAAATGCATCCAAGCAAACAAAAATAGGTCATTTAGGGCTTGATCCTCAGGTATTTATGTGTGGTATGTTTTTTTGTGGCCAAAGATCAAGAAAAAGTGTGTGTGTGTGTGTGTGTGTGTGTGTGTGTGTGTGTGTGTGTACATATTCATACACACGCCGTACGTACACACACATGTCATTTATTTCTTTACCCACTCTTTGGTGTTGGCGAAATAGCATGTCAGTCAGTCGGTATTCAGACAAATATTACAAATAAGTGGGCTGTAGTCCACAAAACCTTATGCCACTAGTACTCCTGTTCTTTTTGCGGATAGAGACTAACACGGCTGCTACTGTGAAACAAATAAAATGATTATTCAACTTCAAAGGCAGCTTGCTTAACATGCAGTTCTACAGAAGATAGAAAGGAAGAAGGACTTGACTTATTTCATCAAATGCATCCAAGCAAAGAACAATAGGTCATTCAGGGCTTGATCCTGCGTGGAGCTGAGCATTCTTCCCTCAGTCCAGCAGAACATTTAAGCAGGTGCATAACTTTTCATAGAATCATAGAAATGTAGGACCTGAAGAGGTCATCTAGTCCATCCCCCGGCGCTTCTAAACCTTTCATCATTTTTATTGCTCTCCTCTGGGCTGTCTCCAATCTAGCTCCATCTTTCCTGAAGTGGAGCACCCAGAATTTTAAGCATGTTGATTTCAATGGGGCTGCTTACGTTCTTCAAGTTGCTTAAAGTTAAGCATGTGCTTATATGTTTCTTTGGATTGGGGCTAACGTGCTCAGTACCTTGATGGTCTGAGCTCTTCTTCTGGATGAGCTGAGAAGTTGGGAAATGTCTGTAGATCCTAGGAGTGCTGTTAAGAAGAAACTGGAGGGACTTCAACAAATCTCTAACTATTAGAAATCAGGGTGAGATGGGGGAAGGGCTGATTATTCCACACCTGCCTATTGAAGGTTATTAAACCTTCTTTTGCACCATCTGCTACTAGCCACTATGAGAGACAAGACACTAGATGGAGCTCAGGTCTGATCGAATTTGGCAATTTCTGTGTGTTTATTCAGTGTTTCATAAAAAGACCGGTGAATCCAAATGCTTCTGCAGACCAAATTGTTTCTAAAGAAAGAATCTGAACCAGAGCTCAGCTAGTTACATTATAGCAAATTTCTGCTATTTCCTACCCCCACTTTTAAAGGAAGTGCAGGACTGATGACCATAAACACATTTTTAATGCTAAAAGAGCTCTCCTGCCTGTTCACAGATCTCAGATCCTAAAAAAATCTATCTATCTATCCCTGCACACCCTTCTCATTCATCTATCTATCTATCTATCTATCTATCTATCTATCTATCTATCTATCTATCTATCTATCTATCTGTAAGCGAAAAGTGCTCTCAAAAGAGGCTGTAGAATTCCCCTCTCTATAATTCAAGGAAAGATGGAGTTAAAAACATCAGAGAAAAGACAAATGTAAACACATTCTACATAATGCTCAGTAGAGCATCTGAGCTGACCATATCAATGAAAGCCCATCCGATTCACAGAAATGATTTATTTTCATTGGACTGAGCCTTTGTAGACATTATCTCTGCTCGGCAAAGGAGTGATGTTCTGCAAAGTGTTAATGAATATGCATTCCAACCTGCCGCGCTCGACACAACCAAACCTCCACATGGCACTCAGAGAAAGAGCTGAGCCTTACACTGTGCCTTGAAAACTCAGAGTTTGGACGTGTGTACCCAGGGAAATGACCTTCAGGCAGTGATGAGCTGCCAAAATATTAACAACCGGTTCCCTCCTCCCCCCCCGGGGGGTTCGTGCCCCATCCAACCCCTCATATTCCTTGACACACACCCCCCGGGACCCCTGACCCATCCCCCCCTTCCCTGTCCCCTGACTGCCCCTTGCCGCCCCACCCAACCCCTCCTCTCATTCTCGATGGCCCCCCAGGACCCCTACCCCATCCAGGCTCTATCCAACACGCCCTCCCTGCTCCCCTTACCTTGCTGCCTGGAGATGGGGGCCCAGCTGGGCTGGGGCTGGGGCCCGGACGCCGGGGCAGGAGCCGAGCCCCCGCTGCGCCCCGCCTGGACCCCGGACCGGCAGGAGCCCCCGCCGCGCCGCGTGCCGCCCGGACCCCCGACCCGCAGGAGCCCCCGCCGCCCGGACCCCGGACCGGGCAGGAGGCCCTGCCGCCCGCCCGGACCCCGGACTGGCAGGAGCCCCGCTGCGCCCTGCCGCGCGCGCCGCCGGACCCGGACCGGCAGGAGCCCCGACCCGCGCCGCCACACCGCCCGGACCGGCAGGAGCCCCCGCCACGCACTGCCCGGACCCCGGACTGGCAGGAGCCCCCGCCACGCGCCACCCGGACCCCGGGGCAGCAGGAGCCCCCGCCGCGGAGCCCGGGGCAGGAGCCGTGCCAGGCCGTGCCGCAGAGCTGCACTTCCCCTCCCCAGCTTACCTGCCTGCCTGCCTGCTGCTTGTTCAGGCTTCCCGCGAACATCTGATTCGCGGGAAGCAGGGCAGGGGGAGGAGAAAGGGGGTGGAGCAGGAGAGATTGGGCCGGAGCTTTTGTTAAATTTAGCAGCCCTTATAGAACTGGTTGTCCTGGAACAACCGGTTCTAAAATGGCTGCTATAATTTAACAACCGGATCGCGCGAACCGGTGCGAACCGGCTCAAGCTCACCACTACCTTCAGGTTTAGAAGACTCCTCTGTGAGAAGGCTCGACCATCAATCCTCACATATTTAATCTTGGCCCCATTGAAGTCTATGGCAAAATTACCATTAGTTTCAATGGCCCAGGATTTCCTCTTAGGTGAAATATCTGCTGCAATTTAGTGGACTGCTGCATTTGGCAGTAGCTGTGCTTGGGCTGAGTTTCTCATGGTAGAGGTCCACTCCAAAAGGTATGGACTATTAGAGACAATTCATGTGAAAGATTCAGAACAATCTCTTTTCGGTTCCCACATGGCTGCATTATAGATTCAAATAATCAACAGGTTGACTTCTACAAATTTCTGCCTTGGGCAAGATGACCTGAAAAGTGCTATTACCTGATGTAACTAACAAAAGGAGATTTCAGTTCTATTGTAGTGGAAATAGTGTTCACTCCTACCTTCTGAGAGATGTCGTCTTTCTTGATTTCAAAGTCTAGGATGGAAGTGTGTTCATGTTTGGCATAGCATCATTTGGGAGAGGATCCCTGTAGCACCTTTGAGCTCTGATCATCAAGACAAGCACAGGCAGACTCATTAAAACACAGCATATTTCTCTAGGGGACAGGGGATAATCACATGCAGATGCATTATCTTTAAAAGTTTTGCGAAGGTTTTTGCCACTGGGGGGATATGGGCTCTGTGGCTGATGTAGAACCCATCCCTTGCCTCCCCGACCCAGCACCTGCTATAGGAGGCATGTTGGAGCAATCCAGGGGAAGGACAGGGTGTGGCCAGACTGCACTATTTTGTGGTTCTACTATACTGGTGTAGTTACCCTGAGTAGATTTAACATCATTCTCATCATTGATTCCCAACGGGCTGTAATAGTGTGGTGGAGAGCATGACTTGGTCCCTGGCATGCAGCATCCGCTCCAGCAATGGTACCTGTCATGTTCCATCCTGTTTACCGGAACAGGGTACTACTTGCAATGTATGTTGCTGGTTTTCCAATTTATTTGAATTCTGAGAGCATGACCTTGTGTCTGTGAAACTTCACAGCTGGATTGACGAGGCAGCAGGCATCCGGCCATGAACTCTTGCTAAGTGTCCCTGGAGTGATGTGAATGGGAGAGGCCAGGATGTGCCTTTTGAGTCTTGCCAGGGCTCCTGGAGAATCCTCCTAATTGTCCCCGACTGGTGTAGCCCCATGTCCCATGACTGACGGGTGATCCCTCTTCTTGCAGGCTCTGCACAACCGCTATTCGCGGAGCCTGGACACCATCCTCAGGGGCCGCCTAACAGAGACCCCCACCGTGGAGAAGCTGCAGCACCTCCTGGAGGTGAGTAGAATGGACAGTCTGGGGTGGAATTGCCCCTGAACCCTGTGGGAGGGCAGCAAAGGAGAGACTAGAAGAGCCACGTTTCCATTGTGTCCCCCCAGCTTGGACCCAGCCGGCCACATGTTCCCAGAGCTGCCAGTGCAGGGGGAAGGAGCTGGGACTGTCAGCCAGAGCTCTGCACGGTTGCACTAACAGTAAGCACCAGGCCTGGCTGGGGCCTGAGAGATTGAACCCCCTTTTCAAGCTCTGTGACCAGGGCTCGGCTACTCCACCCTGAGCACAAAGTCTCAGCCCCTTGGGGAGGGGGAGAGGCTGGTTTGTAGAGGATGTACGCCTGCCCGCTGACCCTCCCCTGCCTCCTTCTCCCGCAGCACATCCATCGCTTTCTCCTTTCAAACAACACCCAGGAGAGAGCCAGGGCCATCCAGACCAGCGCGGCCCTGCTCCAGTTTGCCACCTCCCTGCCTGGATTTGACGTAAGTGACCTCTGACCCCAGTGTCCTGCAGAGTCAAGTTCCTCATCCCCTGGCTAATTGGTCCCCCCGGGTCCGTAAGGGACTGCGTTCCATAGGCCACTCGGTGGCAGGGTCGTGCCTGGCCTCAGGGCCCTTGTTATTCTGGAGCCGCGAGGCAGCGAGTGCTCAGCGAGGGCCCTTGCCCTGCTCCCTTTACTCCGAGCTCCCTTGGGGGCAGACAGGAAGAGGGCTGTCGCTCCTCTCCCCCAGCGCCTCCTACAGAGGGGTGGGAGCAGAGCTCAGGTCCAGGGGCGCTGGGGAGCTGAAGGGAGAATGGTGATGGATTCCCCTCTCCTCCTCCTTCCACCAGACCTCCTCCACCTTCTCCAAGGCAGGTGAATTCGTGCTGCAGCTGGGTCTCTGGATATCCCACCCAGCCAGTGACATCAGTTGGCATGCCAAGGGTGGGATATACTGGCTGCACAAGCTCCTGCTCCAGAAGAGGGGTAAGAAACCCAGCTGGGCAATGGGACCCCAGGGAAACGAGCCTCTGGGAGACTAGCTCCAGCTGGCCATTGGGACGCCTCTAGAACTAAGGCCTCTCTGCTTAGACCCGCTGTAGCGGGAAAGAGGAACCCCAATAGAAACAAGGCCCCTCCTTTGAGACTCCCTCTGCTGGGCAATGGGACCCTACAGAAAGAAGCCCCCTCCTCTGAGACTGACCCCAGCTTAGATGGTGACTCTTTCTCTCCCCCTCTCTCTGAATTAGGGAGATGAGTGTGAAAGTGCCAGGGAAATTGGCTGCTTTATCTTATAGCCCGGCTCTGTCCCCCAGCCCAGGGAAATCAGCCCACCCCCGTACGGGGCAGCTAGCTTGGGAGTGGACAGGAATGGAGCTGTTGAGACACATGGAGGGAAAGAGCCCATCCTGAGGGCAGGGGCAGAAGCAGGCACCACAGGGGACGGACACAAAGCTTGTAGGGTGTCACTAGTCGGGTAGCCAGGGCCAGATTCTGACTTCAGTGGGTGTGGGGGGTTCTCAGTATTAGACACCCCCATGAACAGGCACCCACTCCCAGAGCACAATGACCGTAAGGGTCACATGGTTATGGTGATGGCTGAAACAAATCCCCCTTCTGGTACTAACCCGCCTGGCATGGACCCTGCGATTCCATTGGGCCGTGGATGCCAGGAGGAGCCTGGCCAGTGTGCACCCAGAAGGAAACAGGCACTGAAAGCGGAAGGCCAAATCTCCCCAATGGGTGCGTCTTTCTCCCCCAGGGCTCAACACCAGAGAGGCCCCAGACCTGTGGTGCCGGGACGGGCTCCATGACCCCGAGCGCCTGGGGTACAGAAACCTGGCCAGGGTGGGAGAGGTAAGGACTCTCCGCCGGTGCATTGCAGCAGCTCAGGTGTGGAGCTGTCTCCCCCTGCAGTGAGTGTGTCATGGTCAGACTAGATGATCATAATGGTCCCTTCTGATCTTAAGTTCTATGACACAGGGCAAGAGCCTGCTCCTTATTTCCACAGAGTATGTGAGGCTCCTTGGAATGTCCGTGGGGTGAGGCGTGGGAATGAACCAGATCTAAAAGACCCCGAACCTCTAGCGGGTGAGCTGCAGGAGCTATCGCTGCTGGGAGCAGCAGGGGTCCTGGGCTGTCTGTGTGAGCTGGGTTCCAGAGCGCGCAGACACATTCCCAGCATCTCATGGCACCTGCGGTGAATCCTGCTACATAAGAGCTATTTGAGGCCTCAGTGTCTGCAGCCTCCTACTGACGGGGGTTCCTGGTCCATGGGACCCCAAAGGTTGGCTGCCCCAGGACTCTTCTCCACCTTGTGAGACACTCGAGGGATTTGGAGCCTGGTTCTGGGCCATTGCAAGGGCTCTGGTTCTTTTGGTTTTAGGTCTTTGGAGAAATATTCAGCGAAAACCAGAAGAGCAGTTTCCTCCAGGCGGGCCTGCTGGCCATCCACCACCCCCTCCTCCACGTCAGCCAGGCTGGCCTGGTGCTGACGTATTCCATCTTGGGGGAAGCCGGCCAGCTGCTAGAGGACGAGGTAACCAAAGAGGGGTCACTTGGGGAGAGACCCCCAGGGCCTTTCACCTCCAGGCCATTGAAAATCACTCCCATCCCATCCCCATGCACTGACCAGGGAGCAAGGAGAGGGTGACCCCAAGCAGGTGCCATTGGTCGGTGCCAGCTTGTCCCCTGAGCAGCTCAAAGCAGGGCAGACCCAGCTCCCCAGCAAGGCTATTTCCTAACAGGCGTCACATCAGCACGACACGCTGCAATTGCTCATGCTAGGGGCTGCCAACTCGCCTAGCCACCTCTGTGAGTCTTTCATCCCCCTCCAGGCCTCAGGCCAGTTCCTAGAGCTCTGGTATCATGTTATCCCAGCCCCCACCTGCTCTGGGAGAACTGGAGGAGTCAGTCAGCAGAGGCTGCATAAGTGCCCCATTCACCAGAGCCACTGCCCATGGCATCACGTTAAGGACATGGGGATCCCTTGGGGAAAGGTGTCCACTTCCTCTCACCCCCCGGCACTACTGCCCAAAGCCTCCAGGCCCCTCAGCTGGAGGGGTCGAGGGTGGCTGAGGGGACTCTGGGGAGCGGAGCTGAATCTCCAGATGGGTTGGGAGGTAGAACAGCTCTCGGGGGGGATCTGAGAGGAGTGGGGGCAGGAGTTCATTCCACAATGGTGGGAGAGGGGATGGAAGTCACTAGAGAAGAGACAAGATTTCGTCTCGGGGGTTGGGCGGGGGAATCCGTCCTTCAGACGTGGGGAGGAAATGTTGCTCGCTCCCGGTGCCATTAATACCCTTCGTTCTCATGGGTGTCGGAATCTCTGATTCATCCTTGTTCCCTTGCAACAGGAGGACATCACAGCCTACATAATGGTCCAGCTATTTAATCTCAGGGTCTTGGGCCAGGTGCCCGACGCCCTGCAGGGACTGTGCTCGGTGGGGCAGCATTGAAGACCCCCCCCCCTTGCATGACCAGCTCGGACCCACATCTGCAGGTACTGCTCTGTCTCACTGTGTCTGGGGTGAAGGGCTGGGGGGAGCGGCCATAGAGCCCCCCGCAGCACTGAGAGAAACCAAGGCCGAGCACCTCGTTCTGGACACCCTGCCCCACCCAGACCCCTGGGGCTGGGGCCAGGCCAGATACTGGTTGGGAAGAATCAGGCTATGGGGCTGGCCCAGAAGTGAGAGCATCCGCAGAGCCAGGGGTTATGCTCAATAGCCATTGCTGTCTGGGAGGGGTGGCCTGACATGGGGCCCCTCCCCTGTCGTCACTGCTCAGACCTTCCCATGGCCCCTGTCATCCCTGATGCAGCGAATGTCCGACCATCCCCCACCCGGGGCTCAATCCACCCACCTGGTATCTGAACCCTTCCCAGCCAGGATGGAAACCCCCCCCACCCCCAAACACCCTGGGGCAGAGGAGGAGCCTCCCCCTCCGGCAGGTGGGAACTGAGACGCAGAGGAAGGGCTGTGGGCCTGGTCACACAATCCTGGGTGTAGATGTGGGAAGTGGACTGGGTCTCGGCCTAGAGCCTTTCCCCCAGGGGCACCTTCGCTTCTGCCCTTTATTCTCCCCTCTGGCTAGGGGGTCTGTGAGTGTGAAATGAACAGGGAGGGTGACGGGGTCCTGGCACACAGCCTGGATGGGAGCTCCCCTTGGCTTGGACCCCAGGCTCAGAGACATCTTTGTCATCCCGCTGTCCTTCGGTTATTGCTAGGAAGGGAGTCCCCCGATGATGGGTCTCCAGGCCTCCAGTAAGTCATCCTCATTCCCGCCCGCATGTACCCCTTGCCCTGCCCTGCCCTGCCCTCCGGTTTCTCGCTCTTGATTCTCGCTGGACTCTTGACTCCGGACTCTGGCTATGACTTTGGCATGACTCTTCTTGGCTCCAGATTTGGGCTATGAACCCTGGCTCAGTATTCTCTTTGCCTTTCTCTAGCCTCGCTCCAGGCCCTCCACCCACATGCTCCAGCCCTGCCTCCTCCTCCTTCTGATCTTCCCCAAGCCCTCCGATTTCGACTACATGGCTTCGACCTCTGCGTGGATATGGACATTGCCTCATACTTCTGACCACCTGGCTTCGACCTCCAGCCTGGACATGGACACTGGCTCCGGTTCTGCCTGCACATACTCAACACCTGGCAGCAGTAGACAGGCCCCACCGTTAATCAAACCCTAACCCCGCCCCATTACCCCTTAGTACCTCCCACCTGTCACCAGAAGTCCTGCCCCATGGGGGTATTACTTCATGGTCGAGGCGGCCACATGACTGGAAGCCAGGTGTGTCATGTGACCCCTCTAAGAACTCCTCCCACCACCCTCTACCAATCAGGATGGGTTTCCTCCCGGAAGGACCACCCCAAGAGGAGATTTGACCAATCAGGGCAAGCTCTGTGGTGGTAGGGTGACCCATCCCGACGTGTGTCTTGTGACCCTTCTAAGAACTCCTCTCACTGCCCTCAACCAATTAGGATCAGTTTTGTCCTGACAGGACTACCCCAAGAGGGGACCCTGACCAAACAGGGCGAGTTCTGGGGCAGGGTGACCCATCCGGGAGTGGGCCGTATGACCCCACTAAGAACTCCTCCCAGAGCCCTCTGCCAATCAGAGTGCAGCACCATCACCTCATAAGTCCCAGCGCTGGACGGACGAGGCCATCTCTCACCAAGGACCCATGGTTTAGAAATCATGGGAAGGCTGCTGAGAGGAAACCTGGACTCCTTCACCACCCCCGTGAGAACTTCGGACTCTGTCTTCACCCCGAGGGCCTTTGACCATCCGCGGAGAAAGCGCTACATCAGCGACAGTGCCGAGGAGGAGAAGAGAGCGACGGAGGGGAGCCCTTTGGCCGGAACCCGAACCCAAAACCCAACTGCTTGTGAGACACCCCAATGAGCATGGTGGCCTCTCTTTGTTCACCCCCTTAGAGGTGGAATGCGATTGCGGCTCGGAGGAGTCACCGGCGCACAAGGTAAACACAGATAAGTGAATGATTAAGTCAGGGGTGAAAGTAACTTCCAGGACTTACCGGTACTGCCGGAGTCCTGAGGGGGCATGGCCTCAACCCGAAGGGGCGGGGCCTCTCAAGATTTAAAGATCCTGGAGCATCGGCTGTGGCTGGGAGCCCCAGGGCCTTTAAATCCCCCCCGCAGCTCTGGCAGCCATTGGTTCGAGCGTGGATTTAAAGGGACCGGGGCTCCCATGGCTGTGGGGAGCCTGAGCCTTCCCCGGCTGGAGCCAGGATTTAAAGGGCCCGGAGCTCCTGCCGCTGCAAAGAGCTCTCAGCCCTTTAATTCCCTGCCCCAGCCTGGGTGCTGGAGCTGTGTGGAGGGGAATTAAAAGGCTCTGGGATCTACTCAGCCATGGGAAGCACTGAGCCCATTAAATCCCGGCCCCAGCCCAGCTGCTGGAGCTGTGTGGAGAGGAGGGGGGAGATGTAATGGGCTCTGGGTTCCCAGCAACCGCCAGAGCTCTGAGCCCTTTAATTCCCGGCCCCAGCCCAGCTCCTGGAGCTGCGGGGGAATTTAAAGGGCTCTGGGCTCCCAGCAACCATAGGAGTTCTGAGCCAGAGATGAAAGTAAGCTGGTAGGGGCCAGTACGGCATAGCGGCAAGAGCCAGTACGCTGTGCCGGACCGGACCGGCTTCCTCAGCGGGGATTTAAGGGGCTCAGAGCTCCGGTGGCAGCCATAGGAATTCTTAGCCAGAGATTAAAGTAAGCTGGTACGGGCCAGTACAGTGTAGCGGCAAGAGCCAGTATGCTGTGCCGGACTGCACCGGCTTTCTCAGCAGGGATTTAAAGGGCTCAGAGCTCTGAGAGCTCTGGCGGCTGCGGGGAGCCCAGAGCCCTTTAAATCCCTCCTCCCCTCCCACCGCAGCTTCGGCAGCCGGGCTGGGGCTGGGAATTAAAAAGCTCGGTGCTCCCTGCAGTGGCAGGAGCTCCGGGCCCTTCAAATCCCGTCCCCAGCCCGGCAATGCTCTGGCTCCCCGCAGCCGTGGCAGCTCTGGGCCCTTTAAATCCACACCCGAACCCGGCTGCCAGAGCTGTGGGGGAATTTAAAGGGTTCTGGGCTCCCTGTAGCCGGGGGAGCTCTGAGCCCTTTAATTCCCAGCCACAGCCTGGCTTCTGGAGCTGCGGGGGGTATTTAAAGGTCTCTGGGATTCCCGCAGCTGCAGGATCTCCGAGCCTTTTAAATCCTGGCCCCAGCCCGGTTGCCGGTGCTGCGGGGGAAAATTAAAGGGCTCTGAGCTCCCCGCAGTCGTGGGATCTCTGAAGCAGAGATGAAAATAAGCCATGACGGTCCAGTACGGCATACCAGGAAGAGCCAATATGCCGTGCTGGACCGCACCGGCTTCCTCAGCAGGGATTTGAATGGCTCAGAGCTCTGGCGTCTGCAGGGAGCCCAGAGCCCTTTAATTTCCCCTGCAGCTCTGGCAGCCGGGCTGGGGCCAGATTTAAAGGGCTCGGTGCTCCCCGCAGCCATGGGAGCTCCGGGCCCTTTAAATCCACACACGAATCTGGCTGCCGGAGCTGCGGGGGGAATCTAAAGGGCTCGGGGCTCTGCGGCGGCCTGAGCCCTTGGCCCTTTAATTTGTCCCTGAGTGCAGGGTTGATTTAAAGGCCCTGGGGATCCCAGCCACAGCCGATGCTCCAGGACCTTTAAATCTTGAGAGGCCCCGCCTCTTCCGGTTGAGGCCACGCCCCCTCAGGATTCCGGCAGTACCGGTAAGAGCTGCATGGAGGGGAATTAAAGGGCTCTGGGATCTACGCAGCCATGGGGAGCGCTGAGCCCATTAAATCCCAGCTCCAGTCCAGCTGCTGGAGCTGCGGGGGCAGGGGGGATTTAATGGGCTCTGGGTTCCCAGCAACCGCCAGAGCTCTGAGCCCTTTAATTCCCGGCCCAGCCCAGCTCCTGGAGCTGCGGGGGGAATTTAAAGGGCTCTGGGCTCCCCGCAGACATAGGAGTTCTGACCCAGAGATGAAAGTAAGCCGGTAGGGGCCAGTACGGCATAGCGGCAAGAGCCAGTACGCTGTGCTGGACCGGACCGGCTTCCTCAGCAGGGATTTAAGGGGCTCAGAGCTCCGGCGGCTGCGGGGAGCCCAGAGCCCTTTAAATCCCTCCACCTCTCCCACCGCAGCTCCGGCAGCCGGGCTGGGGCTGGGAATTAAAAAGCTCGGTGCTCCCTGCAGCGGCAAGAGCTCCGGGGCCTTCAAATCCCGGCCCCAGCCCGGCAATCCTCTGGCTCCCTGCAGTCGTGAGAGCTCCGGGCCCTTTAAATCCAAACCCGAACCCGGCTGCCAGAGCTGTGGGGCAATTTAAAGGGCTCTGGGCTCCCTGTAGCCACGGGAGCTCTGAGCCATTTAATTCGCAGCCCCAGCCTGGCTTCCGGAGCTGCGGGGGATATTTAAAGATCTCTGGGATTCCCACAGGTGCGGGATCTCCGAGCCCTTTAAATCCTGGCCCCATCCCAGCTGCCAGATCTGCAGGGGGAAAATTAAAGGGCTCTGGGCTCCCCGCAGCCGTGGGATCTCTGAAGCAGAGATAAAAATAAGCCATTATGGTCCAGTATGAGCCAATATGCCGCGCCGGACCGCACCGGCTTCCTCAGCAGGGATTTGAACGGCTCAGAGCTCTGGCGGCTGCAGGGAGCCCAGAACCCTTTAATTTTTCCCCGCAGCTCTGGCAGCCGGGCTGGGGCCAGATTTAAAGGGCTCGGTGCACCCTGCAGCCGTGGGAGCTCCGGGCCCTTTAAATCCACACCTGAATCCGGCTGACGGAGCTGAAGGGGGAATTTAAAGGGCTCGGGGCTCCGCGGCGGCCTGAGCCCTGGGCCCTTTAATTTGCCCCTGAGCCCAGGGTTGATTTAAAGACCGTGGGGCTCCCAGCCACAGCTTATGCTCCAGGACCTTTAAATCTTGAGAGATCCCGCCTCTTCTGCTTGAGGCCACGCCCCCTCAGGATTCTACCAGTACCGGTAAATCCTGGAAGTTACTTTCCCCCCTGCTGCGAGCCCTTTAAATCCCAGCCCCAACCCAGCTGCTGGAGCCGCAAGTGGAATTTAAAGGGCTCTGGGCTCCCTACAGCTGCCGGAGCTCTGAGCCCTTTAAATCCCCGCCGAGGAAGCCGGTGCGGTCCGGCACAGCGTACTGGCTCTGGCTGGTACTCCGTACTGGCCCGTACCGGGTTACTTTCACCTCTGGATTAAGTGACGGTCGAGGTTGTGAGATGTTCCATAAAGCTCTCTTGGCCGCAGTGCCCATGACAGAAGTTGGTATGTTCCGTTCCGCCATGAGATTCCTAAACACATCCCATCTTTAAGGTCCATGTCTGCTAGGAACAGAGCGCGTCTGGGTCACGGCCCTTACTAAGTCGAGCATGTTAGAACCATTAACCACAGAGCCTTTGTACACAAAGCCCCTTTATCGTTCCATGAAGAGAGATTTGTAGCCTGGCCCAGCTTCTTTAGCAGTACGAATGCATTTTTCTTAGAACGCTTCTTCGCGTTATCCAGCACCTGCTGAGCAACAGACTCTGAGCTCTTTGGTGTTTCTGGGGGGTTGCAGTTACATTCTGTCCCTGTTCTGGTAGAAACAGACTGATTTTCACTTTCTCTGCGTCGCTCGTCTTCACGTACATTAGACACCTTTGAAGCTCAGCGCTGTAAGGTTTAGCCTTTTAGTATTCGGCTCAGTCGGTTCTTTGAAGAACAGACTCGTTTCAGCATCCAGTAAGTGAGTTGTGGTCGGTCGTTAGGCCCCCTGAGGATACAGAGGTCGCCAGTGTTCTGAGCGAAGCGTCAGATTGTTACCAACTCTCTTTAGAATGCCGGTTTTTAGCCCCCCCGCCCTCTGGGGATACAGCGTCCATCAGTTTTCTGAATGAACCATCAAACTGTTCCCAAATACTAGAATATAGAGGAGCAGTGATGACCTTATGGTTTTGGGAGAATGGTTTGTCAGTCCTTGGTATTTTATGCACAACCCCTAGAGCACATGCTCTGGGGTTGTGAATGTGTGTGGTTCTGCGCACGTTCAGAGTCCCTCGAGTGCATGCTCCGGGTTTTGTGAATGTTGGTGTTTACTCAGGGTTTGCTGTGGAAGTGGCCACTGAGGAACTGGAGATGTGGTTGTTGTTTACCAGAGTCTTGTTTTGCCCTTGGGTTTGACGGATATGAGGTTTGGACTGCTCGGATGCTTCATCTGCACTCTTGTGCTGTTTTGCGTTGTTAAAGGTCTCCAAGCAGATTCCTGGTTCTTTCGTGGTTCTGGAGGAGGTGTCCTTGTAGCGCTGACTAAGCATTGTCAGAAAAGTTGCCCATGCCTATAGGGGGTGGGGGGAACCATTTTACAAAACTGAACTTTACCATCTTTCTCACCCACACCTATGTATTCACTTCAAATACAAAACCTCATAGAACAACCCAACCAATAAGCAAAATATATTTACTGGGCTTCATCCATCCATCAGTCACTGATGCTGGTGAATTTTCCCTTTCAGCTGTCTCGTTCCCTTTTCTTCTGAGCTTGTTTTCCCTCTGCTCTAGGGATCTCTCATGTTTCCACCGTACTGTGGAGCAAACAGCATTATTATAAAACACGGGAAACACTCTTGTAAACTTCAAAACTAAATATTCATTAGGGTTTTTTTTCTGTTTAACAAGTCACAGCTTTAAACCAAATCATCCAGTTCAGGCTGTACGACAAACAGGTTTTATTTCTACCACGTAAAACATAAACCAAAAAACAACAAACAAACAAACAACAACAAAAACCTCAAAAGCATTTTTTAAAAATACATCTCATTTTGCAGAATAAAAACCAAACTGCTTTTAAAATCCATTTTAAACCACATTTTGCACAGGAAAAAAACCGTTGGTTTGAAACAAACCAAGTACTTTTAATACCCTACACCTATGCCTTGCCCAGACCTCTCTCACACACAAATCAGCAGCTTTAGAAACACACTAAATCAAGTTTGCCTCCATATACTTTTCAATAACCCCCACTTCCCCATGCATTTAAAAGTCAGTTGCAAAAAAGTTCCCTTTCACTAAGGGATCATGTGTTGCAGGCACATGCTTGTCCCGTTCCCCCCATGTGTGTTTGGACCTTCAGGTTAAAGAACAAGCAAAAATATTAGTGACTCTTACCACCAAATCCCTATACAAACTGTGCAATACTTAAAGTTTTTTAAAACAGTATTAAGCACAACTATAGTTAAAATGGTTTTTACCTTGGCCTGGTGGTGAACTGCAGCTTAACGTTACTGGGTCCATGCTAAGCAAATCACGCTGCAATGAAGATAGGCACCATTATTTTCCTAAGGCAGCCTGGGCAAAGAGTGGCATTATACAATATATAGTTTCAGAGTTGAAGCCAGCCAGCCATACCTCTGTCTGCCGTCCAGCAGCCTTTCAAGCCATCATGTGCCAGCAATGCCCCTCTGCCATGTACATTGGCCAAACCGGACAGTCTCTACGCAAAAGAATAAATGGACACAAATCTGACATCAGGAATCATAACATTCAAAAACCAGTGGGAGAACACTACAACCTTTCTAACCACTCAGTGACAGACTTGAAGGTGGCAATTTTGCAACAAAAAAACTTCAAAAACAGACTCCAAAGAGAGACTGCTGAACTTGAATTAATATGCAAACTAGATACTATTAACTGTGGTCTAAACAAAGACTGGGAATGGTTGGGTCATTACACCAATTGAATTTCCCTATGTTAAGTTCTCCTCACACCTTCTATGGGCCATCTTAATTATCACTTCAAAAAGTTTTTTTTCCTCCTGCTAACGATAGCTCATCTCAATTGATTAGACTCTGCCTGTTGGTATGCATACTTCCACCTTTTCATGTTCTCTGCATGTATAAATATCTCCTGTCTGTGTGTTCCATTCTATGCATCCGAAGAAGTGAGCTTTAGCTCACGAAAGCTCATGCTAAAATAAATTTGTTAGTCTTTAAGGTGCCACAAGTACTCCTGTTTTTTTTTTGCGGATACAGACTAACACGGCTGCTACTCTGAAATCTGTTGAAAAGGACAGTCTCCAACAGACCTGAGGTTTTTAGCCCATTGTTTCAAACAGACTTCAGCATAGTAGCTAGCAGGTTAATTTAATCCCCACAGCTCTGAAATAATAGATCCTTAAGGATTTTAGGCACCCGTCCCGCAGCACCCCCTGTGGTGATCTGGGGTGGGGGGACCAAGCTGTCTGCACAACAGGGCTTTTTTTTTCTTTTTTTCTGTAAGTTAAAATAAATGTTTCTGTGGGGCCTTCTTAGAGTATTGAACAGTCCCCATTTCCAAGCGGGGGGCCCTTTGCAGATATCAATGAATGTCTTGGGGCTTGAGTTTTTTTTTTTTAAACACGTTTCTTTCATGCTTAAAGTTTGGGGTGGAAGTGTTTTCTAGAAAGAATGACCCAGAGCATTTGACCAACTCCAGGGCTATATTTAATCTGTCCAATAGTGTTCCACCAACTCCTGGGGTCATATTGAAACTGTCCAATAGTGTTCCACCAACTCCTGGGGTTATACTGAAACTGTCTAATAGCATCTGCGAATTCCTGAGGTTTTATTTCATTTCATATTAATCAGAACTCACCATCCACCCCCACCCACCCCCATGAAATTTAACCCTATGGCAACAAGGGTAAGTAATCGCAGTCACCCTGGCGATTAGGTGAGGACGGGGGGTGGTTAAACCCATTCAGTTCAACAGGATAAGTCAACTCTATTCTACTCAAACACAGGTCTGAACAGCCTGTTTGTTTTATCGTAAGCACAATTTTTAGAACCCCCCCCCTCCCGCCAACATACATTTCAGCTTTTTGCTGTAAATGAGTCACTTTTACACACAAAACCCACACGCGCTAGGTTCTCACAAACAATTGATTTTTGATTGAAAAGACATACTGCTCCTTGAAAGCAAACCAAGAAGGTTCATTAACACTTTTAGCTCACTTAAGGGCCAAAGACCTTCGAACAGAAACACAGATAGTCACAAAGCCCTTTTCAATAGGGTTTATTTATTTTTTTTAATTTACAGCTACCAAGTTTTCTATCGCGTGTTTGTCCCCTCACCATTCTCTAACTGAATCCTTTTAGATTTCTTACAAATAGTCTTTTCCTTAAGCAGGAATCTGTAACTTTTTGTGCAGACTATACGGCCAATATCACGCCGTGTCGTGGAAAAACGACCCCGCGTTGTGTTTGGATTAGAATCGCCTGAGGCCCCTTTATTACGAGCATGCGGGG